>NW_021431270.1:0-524 GCF_001605985.2 Dendrobium catenatum | reverse complement strand
GTTGGCCAATTTGAAATTTCAGAGAGAGTTGGCAGTGCGGCTTACAGATTGATTTTGCCATCTCACATGAGTGGAGTACATAATGTATTTCACATCTCTTCCTTGAGGAAATACATTGCAGATAAAGTTCAGAAGATCAGTACTGAAGCAATAGACATCCAACTAGATCTGACATTTGTAGAAGAACCTGAGAAGATCATAGATTATGATGTTAAGCAGCTTCGTAGTAGAGAGATTCCTTATGTCAAAGTTATGTGGAAACATGGAACGAAGAAAGATGCTACTTGGGAGAAGGAATCAGAGATGAGGGAGAGCTATCCTCACCTATTTGACTAAGGTATGGTTTTTTAAGCTTGTCTTAAATTTAGAGGATGAAATTTTTATAAGGGAGGGAGAATTGTAAAACCCGAAAATGCCGTCTAAGACTTCGCACGCTTTTCAAAGGGCCGCGACGAGATTTAAGTGAAAAATTCGAGGTTGTCGGACTTCGATGGAAATAATTTTAAAAAATTCTACGCAAAATT
>NW_021431269.1:0-231 GCF_001605985.2 Dendrobium catenatum | reverse complement strand
CATGATGGAGAATTTGAAAATAAATCATTTGAAAATTCTTGTGAAGAAAATAAAATTAGACATAAATTTTCAGCTCCTAGGACTCCTCAACAAAATGGTGTTGTTGAAAGAAAGAATCGCACTTTGGTAGAATTAGCAAGATTAATGTTAGATGAATATAAATATCCAAAGTATTTTTTGGGCAGAAGCAATAAACACTGCATGTTATGTTACAAATAGAGTTTATATTTA
>NW_021431268.1:0-1834 GCF_001605985.2 Dendrobium catenatum | reverse complement strand
TCAAAATCAATCCCTTCTATTTGGTTGTACCCCTTAGGCACCAATCTTGCCTTATTCTTAATCACCACACCAAAATGATTCATTTTATTCTTAAAGACCTATTTGATTCTAACTACACTTTATCCCTTTGGTCTTTTTATAAGCTCCCAAACATCATTGCTAAAAAATTGGTTTAAGTCCTCTTGCTTGGCTAAGATTCAAAAGTCATCAGAAAGGGTTTAATTGATGTTGGTGGGTTCAGTCATTGAGATAAAGAATGAGTGGTTCACTTCCTTCCTAAGTCCATGCCTAGTCCTAACATCTTCAGAAGGGTCTTCTATAATCAGTTCTTTAGGATGACTCAAAGAATATCTTCAATCTCAAGAAAAGGTGTGTGTAGGTTTAACCCTTTCCTCCAAATTTATATTTTGTACTGCTTGGGTAATCTCACCTACTCCTTCAGTGTTTTGGGGCTCTACCCTGTTCTCCAAATTTTTAACTCCTTGGGTAATCTCTCCAACTTCATCTTTATCCTCAACTCTAGACTTCTTAGAATCAGATTCATCAAATACTACATGATTAGTCTCCTTAATTACCAAGTCCTCTTATTAAACACCTTAAAGGATTTTCACATACTTGAATATCCTAAGAACACTCCTTCATCAGATTTTGGGTCAAATTTTCCTAAGTGTGACTTCCCATTATTAAGAATAAAAACCTTATAGACAAAGACATGGAGGTGGGAAAGGTTGGGTGTCTTACCCTTAAGGATCTCATAGGGTATCTTATTAAGTTTTGCTCTAACATACACTCTATTCAACACATAACAAGCTATATTTATCACTTCAGCCCAAAAGTACTTTGGAAGAGAATAATCAGCAAGCATTGCTCTAGCGACTTCAACTAAGGTCTAGTTCTTTCTTTCAGTTACCCCCCATTCTGCTAAGGGGTCCTAGGAGCTGAGAAGTTATGACTAATCTCCTTATTCTCACAGAAGTCTCCAAATCTCTCATTTTCAAACTCTCCCCCATGGTCACTATAGATGGTAAAAATCTTATAACCTAGCTTTTTTTCAATCCAAGTGAAGAAGGATCTAAACTCATCAAAAGAATCATTCTTATGTGACATAAATCTAATCCAAGTAACTCTTGAGTAGTCATCGACAATTACAAATCCATAGAATTTTCACCCTAAGCTGGCAGTGCTAATGGGTCCAAAAAATCTATGTGAAGAACTTCTAAATGTTTAAAGGTGCTAATGTCCTTAATGGAGTGAAAAGATGATTAGTCCTGCTTCCTTAGTTGGCAAGCATCACAACAGCAATCTTTAGAGAACTTAAGCTGGGGACACCTTTAAATAGATCTTTCTGAGTCACTTTTCTAAGGGTTTTCATACTCGCATGACATAACCTCCTGTGCCATAACCATGAATCATCAGTAGCAGTTTTTAAGCAAAATAAAGCAGCATATTAAATATTATTTAATTCAAGCATGTAAATATTATTGATCTATTTTCCTTACAAAATAGTGTTGTTATTTAAGTTATAATGTAAGTATTTGCCAAGAATTTTATGATGAAGCCCTTATCATAAAGCTGACTGATGTTTAAAAAGTTGTGTTTCAGTCTATTTATAAGCAAAACAATTTCAAACAAAAGGTTCTTGGAGTTTTCGATTATACCTGCACCCACCACTTTCCTGATGGCATTGTCCCCAAGTGTAACCTTGCCTCTAGCCCTGACCTCTAGTGAAATGATTGGTTAGTATCTTGAGTCATGTGTCATGAGCATCCACTATCCAGGTACCACATGTTGCAAATTTATTTTCATGACTTATGTTTTGATGATTGATAAACAC
>NW_021431267.1:0-1496 GCF_001605985.2 Dendrobium catenatum | reverse complement strand
GACAAATGGTTGCGGGAGGTGGATGATTTTTAGCTTTAAGTTTTCAGTTGATATATTTTATTTCAAGAATTTGGATTCTTGTTGAATTTGAGATTTTGAGATTTGAGATTTGACCCCTCCGGTTGAGATTTCCAATCAACACGGCCATCATCGGGGTGACATTAAGGTCACTTGTATTTTCGTAAGATTTTGGGAGGTATTTTCCAATTCAAGCCATGTCGACTCCAGTCCTTTCGAGGAGGAGGATGAAACTTGAATATAGACCCGCACAGCATTCTCGAATCGTTGAATTTGAGACTTAGATGTAACGATTGGAGCACATGCGGGTTATAGTATTTGACCCTGCGCAGCATTCTCGGTCATTAATGTCTGTAATTTTAATGCATTGACCGGAGCACATACAGGGTTGTATTTAGTTCAATGGATCATATTTAATACATAAGGGGCATTTTGAAATATTTAAATATGACCCATTTAATCAAGTGATTTTATTTAACAATGGCCCGGAATTTCATTTAAGGGCCTAAGAACGCCTTCTGTCCGCTTGTAGATATGTTGCGGATCCGGTGGCGTAGCTTTCAGCTTTTAGATCAGCACAATCAAATGAGTATTCTAGTATATTTGAGTCAAAGGAGACATCTCATAGCATTGACAACTCATGGAAAATTGATTTAAACATGTTATATAACTCTCCAATAACTAAAGGGATTAAATTAGTCCATCTTTATTTTCATAGGAATTAACTCATTATTTTCCTATGCCATATTCATAACAACTCCTAGAATATGGGTTGTGAACTTCTTGCACACTCGCAATAGTTTTTAGTTGAAACAATTTATAAGAATATGCATAACCGAGTGTGAAGGTAAGAAATTTCATTCCTAAGATAGATCTGTCATTTGATATTACTATTTAAATGGAGATATGTGAGACTCAAAACTACCCAAGTTCCCTTTGAGTGCTAATTCAAAATCTGAATGTATAAAACCTCAATATATTTGAACAACATTGATCTATGCTACATAAAAAAAACTATTTGGAAGGTTTCACATAGAACTCCTTTGGAATGATGTCAAAAAGGTATTTACTATGTTTTTATGATGGATTTCAATTTGATTTGCAACGTGTAGATATGTTGTTGGTTCATTTGTTTGAGAGAGCTATGTAGAAAGTTTGTGTTTTTGTGTTTGAATTAATCTGTAGCCCTTAGGATAGTTGCCAATTTGAGGGTTTGTATATAGATTAGACTAATGAAAAATATTTCATTCTACACTTTATTTGATTTTTTATTGCATTATTTAATTAAGTGAATTATTCGTTAATTGATTTTAAATTAAATTCTTATTTTACAAAATTCACTTAAGTCCAAAAATTCGTATAAGTCCAAAAATTTTTCTAAGTCCTGAATTTTTGAGAAAATTTCGACAGCCTCCCGGCGTCCCCTCCCCGATGCCGGGAGGTAAGAATGTGGCTCGACTCGGCCGGAGCGAATCAAC
>NW_021431266.1:0-217 GCF_001605985.2 Dendrobium catenatum | reverse complement strand
TGATTCCAGTCAGTTAGAGGTCTTTTTTGAATTTTTTAGATTTAAATTTGATTTAGTGTAATTTTTGGAAATTTTAAAGCTCAATTAAAAGGTTAACTTTGACTTGTTTAATTTTCTGCCCTAATGAGCTCCAAATTGGGTGAAATTTTAACCTAAGGTTTATAATGTCACTAGATTTATTGTTCTCAAGTTTCACCCCTATTGGGTGTATGTATAA
>NW_021431265.1:0-212 GCF_001605985.2 Dendrobium catenatum | reverse complement strand
AGCAAATAAATGTAGTTAGAGCCCGATCCTTCTATATTGATAGATACGAGTCAATACGGCTCGATTTATCAAATCTATATATTATTAGGTTATTGATTATAATATATATTTTATACATTTATATAAGGCCTTCAACTAAGAAAATATATCAACAAAGGCATAAAGCCTACGAAACCTGATATTCTATCGACTGTTCAATAGAGTTGATAAGG
>NW_021431264.1:0-220 GCF_001605985.2 Dendrobium catenatum | reverse complement strand
ATCTTTGAAAACAGAAATAGGATTCGGAGTCCTTACCGCGAAATAAACAAATCTTCTAACTACGTCGTCGGACGAAAAGCGCTCCGCGGGCTCCAAAACCAAGCTTTTCCTTATCTTCCTTCTCTTTCTCTCTCTTGCCTTCTCCTTCTCTCTCTTCGAAATGAATAAAAATATCTCAATCGAATATTTATTAACACTGATCGTCCCGGACGATCAAATT
>NW_021431263.1:0-255 GCF_001605985.2 Dendrobium catenatum | reverse complement strand
CTCAGTTTTAACATGGTATCAGAGCCAACGGCCTTAATTGCCGTCGGAGAACGATCTTAGATCATCGGAGGAGGAAAAAGAAAAAAAAAAAATCGGAGCATCGCTGTCGACCCTACCTATTGCTTATTTCAGGATCAGAGATCGTGGAATAACCCTAGAAGTATACACGGATGCTGACTACGCAAGATCACCGGTTGATAGAAGATCTACCTCTAAGTATTACACATTTCTTGGAGGTAACCTAGTTACATGGAG
>NW_021431262.1:0-210 GCF_001605985.2 Dendrobium catenatum | reverse complement strand
ATCCTAGGGTCTAGGATTAGATCTGGATTCTGGAAGGGTCTTAGTGACCTCATACAAAAATGAGGTCAACAAATGGACCCCCAATGTGTGTGGTTGAAGGAACTTCTGCTGCACACATTGGCGTTGACCGAATAGAAGTGGAATCTCAAGGATGGAAGGGAGGTGATCTCCCAACCTCAAGCCTATAGGATGCTGATAGAAGACTTACTC
>NW_021431261.1:0-3688 GCF_001605985.2 Dendrobium catenatum | reverse complement strand
GAAAAGAAAGGTTAAGATCACTACAACATTGTGTGTACACAGATGCTCTGATGCACATGTTTTGTTTAATGTAGGAAACGCTGGACATGTGAGAGCCGAATGCCCAACACTTCAAGATAAACATAACCCAAGAAAAATGAGGGAGAAACCTAAGTTTAAGAAGGACAAGAAAGACTCCAAAGGAGTTTCTGCCAGAATTGGTACTGACTCCTCGAACTAACTAGAGGAAGAAGCACAAACTTGTGTTTCATGGAGGAAGATCAAAGTGATAGGAAGAGATACTGCTAAAACCAACCTATGATGAGTATTATTTGGAGATTGTGAGAAGCAATCATATGCATCATACAAAAAGAACCAAGAAAACTCAATGCAAGCCTTAAAATAAGAACATTCAATCTACAAAAAGGCATGAAGTCATTCTTAAAATCATTCAATATTTGGTATTCAAATCACATGGCTCTCTTGATGAGTTGTATGACTTAAGCAAAAAGCATTGGAACGAATTGATGAAGTATAACTTGCATTTTAAAAGCTTCAAACACGCCACACTAAGTTCGATCTATGAATCTAGAGAGATGAGGAAAAATTTGAAGGATTGATAATGACAGCATTAAAAAGAACTAACTGAGTGATTAACATGATTTGGATCACTATGTAAGAAAAAGTTGCGGATTATGACATCCTACTTTTAATCCTAAGCAGAACCTAGGAAGAGCGCATTATAGAACTCAACCATTTTAAGAAGACCCTTTTCCTTTGATTAGATGTTCTCATTGTGGCTGCTTAGGACACATCTCACATCCACTGCACCGCTTCTGTACCGTAGTGACACATTGGGTGTGGAGATCTAAGATGCATGATTGCAGATAACATACCATACCTCATTGTATTCTACTTTCCTAAGAAGGATTCCCAAACTCTTTAGGATTCCTAAATCTGACTGGTTGTTGAGTTTGCAGTGATGCTCTCACCAAAAGACCTCGTGGAGCATAATAGGATAACTGGACATATGAAGGCTCGCAGCTCATTCTTGCTCAAACCTGCTGCTTCAATAAATTCTTGAAATATGTTTTGTTTCATTGTGTTTTGTTTTATTTTTTATGTGTTTTTTTTTTCGTGTTGTCTTTAAAATTGGTCTTCCATATGTTGAATCTTTTCAAGATTTTGGATTTTGGAGTTTTGAAGATTGTATTTAGCTTTTCTAAATTTAGGTAGAGGGAGAAACACTGTGGATAGTTTCCCTCCTTCTGACCTTGTTTAGTGGTATAATTTTTCTTCTCTAAATAAAAGTCTAACTCATTTTAGGCAATGGTTTTTAAAACTAAGATTCTCTCTATCTTGCTACAATATCCTATCTTATACATAATATCCAAAGCTCTTACATATCTTTCGAGTTATTTAAAATCTTGTCATTGGTTTTATCACATGTTTTTTATTTTGTTTTGTGACTTATTCTTTCCTATGTTAGAGAGAGCTCCTATTCTCTAATATTTGGAGGATATACTCACAATTGAGCTTCTTTTAAGAGTTTGTAAAAGAGCTTTTAGCTTGCAAGAATTAAAAAAGGAAAGAGGCCAATGACGCAAAATTGAAAAAGAAAAATTTTACACAATTATGTATCAAAAATCAAAAGATGCTCGAAGAGCCAATCAAAGATTCAAGAGGCATAAAATGAGCCCACTAAAAAACAAGCTATCCCCTCTTTTCAAAACTTTTAAAACTTAGAGAACTCATTAACTATTTGATGAATTCAAAGGCTTGATTTCAAATTCCATGATTGAGAAAAAGTACTTTGTTTTATTATTTATGAGATGGTTTTTGTAAACAAGTTTGATTGAATCTTCCTTTTTGCCCAATTAGGTTTATTCTAAGTTAAGCATTATTGTTTTTTAAAAGAAATTTTATACCATAAAAAATGTCTGATTTAGGGTTAATAGAATCGGATATCTTACCTTTGTCTGATTAAGAATAGCTAAACTCCTTGATCTTGTGGAACTCTAAGAGTTTAACTCTTTGAGAAATTCTCATATGATGCCTCCATAAAACAAAAAAAAATAATTTAGAAAAATTTAAATCCAAAAATATTCATTTTTTTCCTTGTGCTTTTTTGCTTTTCTTTTACTATGTTTTTTTTATTGTTTTTCTTTTGTTTTATTTTTGAGGGCCTTGATCATCACCATTTTTTCCTTAGTTTCAATTTCTAGTCACATCGTCCTGGCCGATACTTGTATCGTCCTGGACGATAGGACAAAATACCTTCAAAATTTCATCTGCTGACCTCTTCTGTGCTTGCTGTTATTCATCATCCTGGACGATCCTATATCGTCTTGGACGATATGATCGAACTCTGTTGCAATCATGATGATAGTCCTGGCCGATAGAATATTTCATATGGCCGATGCAAGTTATGTGCATCGTCCTAGCTGATACACTGGATCGTCCTGGACGATCCACGTGTCAGCACGTTTAAATCTTTAAATTCGGCCCTGGACGATCCATTATTGGACAATCGTCCTGGCCGATCCACTGTTCGTCCTGGATGATACACGTGATAAGAATTTAAAATGTTTTAACTTCGGCCGGTACGATCAATTATTGTGCATCGTCCTGGACGATACACCTAATCGGCCCGGATGATCTGCTTTTTCAATGGTCATCCGGCCTGACTCCTCGAGACAATCTCCTATGTCTAATCGGCCTGGCCGATATCTGATCAGCCCGGACGATTGGACCACCTTTTTGACCAATCGGCCTGTACGTAATTATTAAGCCATATCAGCCTGGACGATTCTGCGATCGGCCAGGACGATATAGCCGTTTCTTTAAATTCTGGCCGTTCCAGCCATAGTTTTGCACTTTCCACCCTTTCTCCTCTTGTGTTTTCTTGTTAACTCCCTTCTATGGCTGATGGGAAACGTGTTAGACATGCTTCTGGGAGTTCCTCGAGGGCGACTCTGGACCCTTGATTTAGGGAGGCAGAGGATCAGGCTGCCTACCGTCGCTGCAAAGAGTGTGGCATCACCCTCTCCCGGACAATCAATCCTGCACATCTCTCATATCCGGTAATGGATCTTTTTGCCCACACCTCTCTTTGTTTCATACTCACCCTCGCTGTCCCTTTTTCTTCCGAACTCCTAGAATTTTATGCAAACCTGCGTATTAACCCTACCTTCACAGCCCTGACCTCCTATGTAAATCGACGCCCTGTCGAAATCACATATCAGGATTGTGTTGATCTTTAACAGCTATCCACCACCGGGGATAAGCTGCACTTAATCACCTCAGATCCTGATCTTGATTGGTCCATGGAAAACCACTTCCTTCGTCAAGCCAACACACCTTTTCACGTTGGAGAGACTAGCTCTTTAGTCAAAGATGCTAGGACAATCCAACATGTCCTTCGCACCTCCATAATTCCAAAAGCCGGGGACCGAATCCACATCACTCCACTACTTTCCTTGACCACTTTCTTCATTATGGCCCGGAGAGAATTCAATGCCACTAGTCTACTCTTTCGCTACATCGATCACCTAACAACTATTTACGATCCAGGCCATAAGAGAAAACCCAATCTAGCCTTAGGACACATCATAGCCTACATTCTTGAAACTAAATACAATCTCCAATATCTTGCTCATCACGACCTTCATCCTTCTTTCTACTCGAACAATTCCTTCACTATCCTTCA
>NW_021431260.1:0-525 GCF_001605985.2 Dendrobium catenatum | reverse complement strand
CTGAAGGTTTCTCTGCCTACACTTGGATAGTGTGAAAGGATGATAGGTTCTCTGCTCACACTTAGAGAGTGTGAAAGGACGGATGGTTCTCTGCCAATACTTATAGAGTGTAAAAGGATGATGGTTTTCTGCCAACACTTGGAGAGTGTAAAAGGACGACGGTTCTCTATCGCACTAGGTAGTGGTGGGAGAGAGTTTTTGTAAAGGCTTCTCTGCCTTGCTGTGGGTGCAAAAGGAGAGTCACTAGTGGTATTAGTGTAATACTTGGAGGGTGCCTCCGGGGAGTGGATGTAGGTCGTGTTTGACCGAACCACTATAGATCTTATGTCTTTTTATTTTCAGCTTCTTTTGCTTTTTTACTTTACTGTATCATTTAATTTGTGATTGAAAAACTTTTTCTACAAAAATTCACTTAAGTTATTATCGTTTAAATTTCAAAAGAGGGATAATTTTTAATTACCAATTCACTCCCCTCTTAGTTAGCCGCTAGGATATAAGCTTAGGTCTAACAACCTAATTCATATT
>NW_021431259.1:0-732 GCF_001605985.2 Dendrobium catenatum | reverse complement strand
CTCTCTTGTTCTTTCTCTAGCTTGCTCTCTCTTGCTTTCTATCCCTCTCTATCTCTCTCTCACCATCTCTCGATCTCTCTCTTGCTCTCTCTCTCTATCTCTTACTCTCTGTCTCTCTTGCTCCCTCTCTCTATCTCTCTCTCTCTTTCTCTCTCTTGCTCTCTCCCTAACTCCCTCTAGCTTGCTCTCACTTTTTCTCTCTCTCTCCCTTTCTCTCTCTCTCTCTCTTATACTCCCTTGATCTTTCTTGCTCTTTCTCTGTCTCTCTCTCTCCCTCTCTCTCTCTTACTCTCTCTCCATTGCACTCCCTTACTCTTTCTTGGTCTCTCTCTGTCTATCTCTCTATCTCTGTCCCTCTCTCTCTCTTCCTCTCCCTATCTCTCTCCCTCTCCCTCCCTCTCTCTCTAGCTCTCTAGCTTTCTCTCACTTGCTCTCTCTCTCCCTCTCTCTCTCCCTTTCTCTCTCTCTCTTGCACTCAGTTGCTCTCTCTCTCTCTCCCTTTCTCTCTCTCTCTCCCTCTCTCACTTTCTCCCTCTCCCTCTGCCTCTCTTTCTTGCTCTTTCTTACTTTCTCTCTCTATCTCTATCTCTCTCTCCCTCTCTCTCTCACTATCTCCCTCTCCCTCTCTCTCTCTCCCTCTCTCTTTCTTTCCCTCCCTCTCTCTCTCTCTCCCTCTCTCTCTTGAACTCCCTTGAACTCTCTAGCTCTCTCTCTCTCCCTCTCTCTCTCACT
>NW_021431258.1:0-325 GCF_001605985.2 Dendrobium catenatum | reverse complement strand
GGGATTGGAATAGGAGTCTTGTCACAAGAAGGACATCTTTGTGGCATACTTTAGCGAGAAACTAAATGACATTCGACAAAGGTACTCTACCTACGATAAGGAGTTTTATGCAATCATTCAGTCCCTCAGGTATTGGAGACACTACTTGCTTCTCCAGGAATTTGTAATATTTTCGGATCATGAAGCCTTGAGATACATTAACTCCCAGAAGAAGCTAAATGCCTATCATGGTCGTTGGGTCAAATTCCTCCAAAAGTATTCTTACACTATTAGGCATAAGGCCGGAGTTGAGAATAAAGCAGCTGATGCTTTGAGTCGTAGAATA
>NW_021431257.1:0-220 GCF_001605985.2 Dendrobium catenatum | reverse complement strand
ATTGATTAGCCATTTGGAGGAGAAGTGTTATCACTTTAGTAGGCTTGATAGAAAATTATTAGATCCATTTAGGATTCAAATCTTAATAAGCTTGAGAAGAGCAATAGGTTGACCAAAAATTATTCAAATCTTACTAAGCTCGAGAAGAGCAATAGGTTGACCAAAAATTATTTGATGTTAACAGACAAATTGTGGGATATGAGATAAAAGAGATTTTTGG
>NW_021431256.1:0-207 GCF_001605985.2 Dendrobium catenatum | reverse complement strand
GAGCAGTCAGTTGTTGTGAGGAGCGATTTGCGTTGCTAGGAGTTTGTGTGGAACGCCCTCTGGTTCGGCGACCGCGGCCCCTGCCTGCATAGAGTGCGGTTTGCTGAGCGGTTTCGTTGGATAGACGAGCTGCATCAGCATTTATGTGGATCTCTTCGCTGATAAGCATCGCGTAGAGATTCTCAAGCCGAATTGAAGCAGGGTAGT
>NW_021431255.1:0-297 GCF_001605985.2 Dendrobium catenatum | reverse complement strand
TAGTAAATCTTAAGTATTGGATGCGACCTGCAAAAGAAAAAAATTTGACTTTTCAACCATCAAGTAGAGTATAAATTCTACTCATGAGTGATTGGAAGTGAGTAGATTAAAGCTTTTTGGTGGAGATGGGAAGGCCCATGTATTTGAACAAGTGATCAATATGAGTAAAACCCAAAATATTGGAGATGTTGTTAGCCAAAATAGCATTGTTGGAGAACAAGATAGAACATTTGGCATTGTTGACGTGAAGGCCTGACGCAATGTCACGACCCAACCCGACCGGGACGGATCCCGCTC
>NW_021431254.1:0-506 GCF_001605985.2 Dendrobium catenatum | reverse complement strand
GATGGCTTCAGAATCATTTAGGACAGTTATTTTTTTGGTTATTTTTTGAAGTAATTTTTTAGTATAAAAAATTTAATTCAATTTTTTTTGCACTAGAAAGCTGCTTTAAAAAAAGCAGTAATAAGCTTGTTTCAAATCATATCTTTGGTTTTGTTTGGGACGGATATCTTAATACTTTCTAAAATTACTTTTTAGTTAATTTTTTTTTTAATTAGGAATTTTTGTATTAGAAATTTATTTTAGAAAACAATGAGAAAGCTGTCCAAAACTGAAACGACATCACAAAATTATCTTGATCGGGCACGAATCTCGATGCAAAAAGCTAGTTGGAAACTTCAAAAATTAAAATCAAGAGCATTTAAACTCCGATTTCAGTGAGCTTATAGTCAAACTGAGCATCTCGGAAATACGAACCCAACGACACCAAATTCGACCCAATCCGAGCTCAAATGGGTCCGAATCAAGGACCCGAAGCGCTGTTGGAAGGTTCAAACTGCAATTTGAGT
>NW_021431253.1:0-993 GCF_001605985.2 Dendrobium catenatum | reverse complement strand
TTTGCAAACTTGTTGGAAATTATGATTTATATACTCATCGTCGCCATTAGTACGAATGGTTTTGATAGATTTATTAAATTAGCATCTTACCCAATGATAAAGCTCAATGAATTTATGAATTACATCTGATTTTTGATGTAGAGGAAATACCAAACAGAATCTAGAAAAATCATCTATGAAGGAAACGTAGTAACGATAGCCTTGTATAGAAACACAAGATGATGGACCCCATACATCCGAATGTATGAGTTCAAATATAGAAACAGTGGTGGAAACAGATAAATTTAACGGTAATTGATTGCTTTTCGCAAGATTACATGTGTTACACTTTTTATTATGTAAACCGGTACACATGACATTGTTTTGATTAGCCATTATCTGGAGCTTGCGATAGTTAGGATGACCAAGGTGACTATGCCATAGATCTGGCACCATTCGAGCTGAAAACAGAGCCAATGAGGATGTGTTTTTATTCGGATTGATAGAGTAAAGACCATTGTGACTAAGTCCCTGAAGTAAAAGATGAGTGGTCCGAGAATCCTTGATTTGATAACCAGATGATGAGAATGATACCGTGCAGGCATTATCTCGAGTTAGTTGATACACAGACAGAAGATTAAAAGAAATATTTGGAACATGATGAATGTGATTTAATTTGAGGTTACCTATAAGAGTAGGAAGCAAGCCTTTGCTAGTATTCTGAATAGGTAATTGAAGTCCATTACCTATTGTAACTTGAGATGTGCCAGTATAAGGTTCTGCATAGCTCATTTGAGTAAAATCTGCTGTTAAATGAGTTGCCGCTCCACTGTCCAGGAACCATTTGAAAGTTCGTTAGGGATGTTAGGCCCTATATGAACTGGCCCAAGGCTAATAAAGAGAGAGGTGATTTGGAAAAGAATAATCTTTTAAACATAGACAAAAACCCAAACCAAAATCACTACAAAAAAGGTGTACAAGAAAAATAAATGCGGAAGCGATAATAAGAAAAGA
>NW_021431252.1:0-250 GCF_001605985.2 Dendrobium catenatum | reverse complement strand
TCGATTATTTTGCGATTGCGATAAATTTACTTTGGTACATTATTCTATAAGATATTTTTCAGAAACCAAGTGATGATTGGATCCTTTTTCTCTCATACCCAATTGAATGTTTGAGGTAGGTCATTAATTTCTAAAGATGATTCTACCCAAAAAGAAAGTCTGAGCTAAGGGTAATCATGATCGGATATTATACTATTTTGTGGATTTTTTTTTATGTTGATTCATTAGCTCACAAATTTTTAAAATCAAT
>NW_021431251.1:0-269 GCF_001605985.2 Dendrobium catenatum | reverse complement strand
CTGGTTCATAGAAAATTAAAAGACAATGTCCTATGTCAAAGATGCAATGCTGGAAAAGAAGATTTAGAACACATTATTGGTGGGTGTTCGAAAATAAAAGAGGTAATCACTATTATCAAAAGTTGGGGTTTTGCTTTGCCAGAATTCAACAACATTCAAGATTGCTGTAAATGGATACATAATATCCATAAGAATGAAGGTATGATATTAAATCTCTACTTTAATGTCATGAATTATTCATGGAAAGCTAGAAACAAGTTGATACATGA
>NW_021431250.1:0-360 GCF_001605985.2 Dendrobium catenatum | reverse complement strand
CATTTCTTTTCCCTCGTTTCTGTCTTTCAAAAATAGGGCTGCAAGCGAACCAAACGTTCGACGGCTACTCGTTGCTGGTTCAATTAAAACTCGTTTGTGATCATTTAATCAACTAAACAAACAGATTTGAACAACATTTTAAATACTCGGTCCTTAAATAAACAAGCTTGAACACTACTATGTTCGGTTCATTTATGTTCACGAACATGATCATTTGATGCTCATGAATAAGCTCGATGAAAATATGATTAATATTTAATTATAAATTTGATAAATGTAAATAATATAAATATTTTAAATTTATTATAACTTAATGATAAATTATATTTAATTAATAAATTTAAAAGTAATTAAAATTAA
>NW_021431249.1:0-1920 GCF_001605985.2 Dendrobium catenatum | reverse complement strand
TCAGATGCATTTTAATAGAAGTATTGGCTGATTTTATTAATAGCATATGGCAAAACTGTTTGGAGATTTTCTTTTCTAATTCGGTTAACAATTACTTTCACGTCAGGGTAATGAAATATTTATGATATGGCTTTCTAATGGATGATTCTGCTAAGGGTCATGTTGTAATAAACATTTTGCCTATTTTTATTTATATGGTAATATGGAAAGGCTAGAATGAGTCTAAGCATAGTGGTATAAAGATTGATAGCTAATGTCAATTATTCAAGTTAATTATAAAGGTCTCTAGTGTTTCTAAATGCTAAACTTATTAATGAGAAACATTTCAAAAATTTGGTAAAATTGCTGAGGCTATTGGTTATTTGATTTAAAAATGTTGCATAGGTGGGTAATAGGGAGCGTTTGTGATTAGTGATTAAAACCTTCCCAGTTGTTTCCTTTAAGCTTAATCTGGATGAGGGTCGGTAATTCGTATTGCTGGGATGGGAGGAATCTCTGCGTGACTGGCTTGGTAGAGGGTAATTTTAGCTTTTGCGGCGGCCTTTATATCGTGTAAAGCTATTTTTAGCTGATGCATAATGGGTCCCATAAAGGGTTGGAGCTATGTTTGTCTAAAGGGTTTTTAGTATTATGTCAAGTTGGTTGATGCTTGTGGCTGGTTAATGCATTGATTTAAATAAGACGTTCCTGTCTATGCCGCAGTTTTTATCTATTGATAGATGTCAGGATAGGCCATGTTTAGAAGCTAACTTGCTCCTTAAGTCATATTGTTAGAGAAGCAATTTTCTTGTGCGGATTGAGTTTGGCTAAGTTTGGTATGTTATGCTACTAGTGATCTGATTATTTTCGAGATTGATAAGCGCTGATACAATTGTTTAATCTGGTTAGACGTGATAATCTGGGGCTTTCTTGTAATGGTGTTTTTTGGTTCTTATGGGTGTTTAGTTTCCTGGGCAATTCTTCTTGTTTTCCTTTTTGCTGGGTGTCCGATCAGCGTGGATTTTGTGTTCTACTTTGTGTTCTGGTCTAGTATTTTTACGGATGTGTGTGCATTTGATTTGATGTGGATTTCTGCTGGATATTTACTGTGCTACAGATTTTTTTTCTCACTTGGGTACCAAAGCCACTGCAAAGAAGCTTTGTATATTAATTTCTTAACTTTTCTTGAGTTCCGTGACATTTTTTGGTTTGGCTGATATTGATAGTATAAACTGGATTCCTATAGTCGCCTGGCAGGCTAGTTTCTGGGCATCTAATGGATGGTGCTCTTATTAACTGAGCTATGCTTATTAATGTGTCTTATAATAATCGCAGAGTTTTTTACTTCCTTCGTAAGCTGTACGGTTGCCTAAGGTTAGTTTAAATTTTGCTTATTAGTATTTGAAATTATTGAAACTGGTTTCTTGGCAAGGAAGAATGAGCAGAATGAGATCATCAGTGTCTTCCTTTTTTTGGGTCCTGATGTTATTCACAGACCTAGTTTTGTTGTGCATTAATATTTTGTAATGTAGAAAAAAGGAACCACCGGACTCATAGGTTTTTGATTTTATTTTAACTTGTAGCTCTTTTCGACAGTAGGTGGAGTGGGGTCTTTTTGTAAGGACCTTGTAACTCTTTATTTGAATATTAAACGTAGGCCCTTGGGATGGGTTTTAACGACAAAAAAAAAAAAAACATGTCAAATTTAGACACATTATAACTGTTATTATACAATAAAGGAAGAAAATTATTTTAATATATAAATTTTTTAAATTTGATTTATCAATTTCACTTTCTTTTTTCAATGGTCAACACTAGGGTGCAAATGAGTTGAGTCGAGCTAGAGCCAGAGGGTGTTCGAGTTAAGCTCAACTGTTAAATACCGAGCTCGAGCTTGAACTCGAGTCGAGCTCAAAAGTCGAGCTCGACTCGTCCAATTAT
>NW_021431248.1:0-262 GCF_001605985.2 Dendrobium catenatum | reverse complement strand
TGTCTGCACCTACTCACTCTTAAACACTTGGCACTATGAAACTCGCATAGGACAGAAAATCAGGAAAAAGAGTGTGACATGTGTATAAGGCAGCCAATATTACTAGTCATCAATCCATGTTTTTTTTTTTTAATGATATATATAGCCATTCATATGGATCTCTATTCAATATAAATAAGAGGTGAAGAGAAACATTGTAAATCTTTTGACGTTGTAATGTTGTACTATAGATACTTAAGCCAATAGATTACTTCTTATAGAG
>NW_021431247.1:0-240 GCF_001605985.2 Dendrobium catenatum | reverse complement strand
CCTTTTTTAAATAGCTTTTCAGTAAAAAAAATACCAAAAATTTGCTTTAAAAAAGTGTATGAAAGCTGTGACAAACGAAATTTATTTACTAGCTACTATATTTATTTTTCAACTCTGTTTTATTCTATTTCCCTACAAAAAAATTTGTTTAAAAAAACAAATTTTTTAAATAGACTTAATAATAAACAAAGCTATAAAATTGCCAACGCAACTCTTACATCACAATACCTATTGCATAAG
>NW_021431246.1:0-206 GCF_001605985.2 Dendrobium catenatum | reverse complement strand
CTTCAATACTGTGCCCTGCATCCTAAATAGCTCCCTCCAAAAATGACTCAGAAACACCTTGTCCCTATCCGAAACAATGGACTCTGGTACCCCATGCAGGCGGACTATCTCCCTCACAAAAGCTGCTGCTACAGACACTGCTGTGTACGGGTGCCTTAAGGGAATGAAATGAGCATATTTGCTCAGCCTGTCGACCACTACAAATA
>NW_021431245.1:0-220 GCF_001605985.2 Dendrobium catenatum | reverse complement strand
ATATTTAAAATGCCCCCAGTTTTTTAGGGACCTTTGTGGATGCCATTCAGGGAACTCATTCTGCGACCTTAGCTAGAGCCCTGAGATTTTGATCCTTCTGTCCCGTGCTTTATGCTGCGGACTTGGTGAAGGGTTGTCTGATTTGTCTTTGCTGACTTGTCAGAATTTTTATTTTCCTTCTGTCCTGTGCTTCTAGCTTTGGCGGGCTTGATGAAGGAGT
>NW_021431244.1:0-234 GCF_001605985.2 Dendrobium catenatum | reverse complement strand
CCAGCCCCTCGTACGCCTTCCCGGTCCGATACTGCTGCGAATGAACCGCATCGCCTTTAAACCGATCTAAACCGGTTATCCCGACCGGTAACACGGGCTCATCATTCTCCCCTGTTGCCACCACCAAGAACCGCGCCTCGTATTCCTCCACCTTCCCACTCTCAAGGTTCGCCGCCGAAACTCGCCACCGCGCGGCGGCCGAGTCGAACTTGGCTGAGTCGACTCGCCGGCGGA
>NW_021431243.1:0-404 GCF_001605985.2 Dendrobium catenatum | reverse complement strand
CAATTAAGGCATAATTGTGAATATCGTCCAGGCCGATTACACAAATACAGAATGCCTTAATAGTTTATGGTGGCAATTTCTTTCTATTTTGAGCCTATCAGCCAGGCCAATACAAGTATCGTCTAGGCCGATTGGCTAATGAACGCTGACTTAATTAAGAACCCCTGGTTAGATTTTCTGTTTTAAGCCCGATCGTCCAGGACGATGTAAATATCGTCCTGGCCGATTTGAGTAAACACATAAACTCTAAGTCTCTCAAGTGTGTGTGTGTGTAGGGTTACTTTGCATCATTCACATCAAAGATTACAATTGACTTAAGAAGATAAAAATAAAATTTCAGACTGACTTAACCCTAACCTACCCAATCTTGAGCTGATTCCAATTTCCATTCGATCTTTGATTCC
>NW_021431242.1:0-256 GCF_001605985.2 Dendrobium catenatum | reverse complement strand
TTCTTTCCTTAATAACCAGATTAATTGTGGCATAATTGTGTTTTATCGTCCAAGATGATGTCCAAAAAAAAATATACCTAAATAGATCTAGCGGTTGATTCTTTCTAATTTAAGCCTATCATCTAAGATGATACTAATATCATCCAGGATGATGCACTTAATGACAATTGCCTTTCTATTTTTAACTGATCATCTAGGCTAATTTGTGGATCATCCCGAATGATGTGATCAAAAATAGAGAACTCTAAAATCAGAC
>NW_021431241.1:0-257 GCF_001605985.2 Dendrobium catenatum | reverse complement strand
CAGACGAACTTGGTTTGTACGTGACGATCAGCTTGTAAAAAATCATTTCGTACACATATATAAACATGTTCGTTTCAAGGCTTTTAAGTAAAATCGTCCGGGATGATTTTTGATCGTACGGTACGATCTTGAACTTGATAGCTTGAAATCTGCCATTTTTAGATGATTTTTCTTGTCTCTTCTATAAATAAGCTATTCTAAACTGCAACTTAATCTTTTAGTTCATTGATCTTCATGCCTATTGAGAAGAGAGTTAA
>NW_021431240.1:0-1803 GCF_001605985.2 Dendrobium catenatum | reverse complement strand
CGGAGAAACAACCGAATCATCTTATTATATAAACAGATGTGATGCCACTAGTATAAAAATGCGACGCGCCCAATGAGTATTAATTTTGGTCTCAGCGGGACTGGAAGAAATAATAAACAATTAACGGAGACATTCATCTACATCTTATAATTGGATTTTATGTTCATGAATTAATGATTTGTACAATTAAAAGTAGAATTAAGTAGTAATTCTATGGACTTATTGGTGCTTATTAAAAGTATAGTATATATATAATATATAATATATATCTCGTGACATGGGTAGGTTGTATAAGGATATACTTTAGGATTATTTCATTCTAATCGAATTTTCTCAATACAAAGCTAATAGAACTGTTTCCTGCTCTGCGTACAAGATTATAACTCGTCATGTAATTTACTCTAAGACAATACATACCCTTGGAGCAATGCCAATGACTAATATAACCGAGAATCAATAGACTGAAACTAATATTGTTATCATAACTTGCGCTCTAAACTATCGCCCAGGGATCTTCAATTAGAAATTCTAAAATCAAGAATAATGCTAGAAGGGCATTTGATGAATGGAAGTACAGAAATATGTAACGTAAGACTCTAAGATCTAGTTCCATAACCAACCACTCATGCACTAATTTTACATAGATGGAGCATTTAGATCAAACAATAATTCAATGCAGAGAAAACTTAGCGATCATGAGTCACCATACTCAAGTTCAGTTGCTCATATAACATCTATCATTAATAACCTACTATATAAAATGGTATAATATCAAAGTTATACAGGTGCTTCTGACTTAATCATTCGCCAACGAGGCAGGACCATAAGCTACTGACCAGCCATGAAAGATAGCAATTTTTTAGTGAACATAAAAGCAAAAATACAATATTTGAATTGAAAATAGCTATATGCAAATGAAACTATTTTAGAGAGAGAAACAATTAGATATTATCACCCTATAAAGGCATCCTTTTATATATACGGTAGGATCAGAAGCATCACACAAATAAGAAGACTTTATATTTTATAAATTTGAATCAAGCTTGAAGTTATGTGGTCGCTTAGCCTTATCCATCTTTCTAAAAGCAATAAATATCCTATAAAATTTAAGATTAAATTAAGTACATTAGGAATTCAAGATAGATGTATAATTGAAAATTATGTTAAATTATGAAACATTTTGTAATATGATGCACATTTGCTACATCAACCTAAGGACTCCCCCCAAAGAAGGGCCTCATTTGTAGAAATCAATCATCATAAACCTCCCTCATTCTCAATCTTTACACCACTTAATACAAACAACATTCAATAAAAGAAGTCACTTAGCAATCGAAACCTACTGACATTAAGCTCCAACAAAGAAATAAATAAGTCATTCAGCCTCGTTAGGATAAGCTTCATTGTCTTTTGGTGCAACAACATCATGATACTGCTGGTACTCTGAAACAAAATCATTCATATTGCTCTCCGCCTCAGTAAATTCCATCTCATCCATCCTTTCACCTATATACCAATGAAGGAAAGCCTTTCGTCGAATAGTAAACATGACTATGAACTACTCTACCACTTGTCAAAATATCTCAAAGTTAAACAAGACATCATATGAACTTCTTAAGGGAAGAACACTCAACCTTTCATATTTATATGTCTTTGAATGTAATGTGTTTTATTCATAGCAATGACAAAACTCTTTTAAGAAAATTTAATCCTAAATCTTATGAGGGAATTTTTCTGGGATATTTAAGTCTTGACAAATCCTATAAAATTTTTAATAAAAGAACTTTGTTTTTTGAGAAGACC
>NW_021431239.1:0-941 GCF_001605985.2 Dendrobium catenatum | reverse complement strand
ATGTCTAAAATTTCATACGATAGCGGGTCTCCCAAAGGGATTTAGGTATAGGTAGCTTTAAAATAATTTAAAAATACTTATAGATATAAATATACTTTTAGAAAATAAAAATAATTAAAAATAATTCAATTCATAATATATAAGTATAGGGAGACCCACTGACCACCCTAACGAAGTCTCAAGCGATTTGAAAATAGTTTGTATCATGAAAATAATTATCATAATTAATATCTAATATCAAAAATACGTGAATAATCGAATCCAAAAAGTGATTTGTCAAAACAGCAAAAATCAAGGGCTGGAAATGGTTTCAAAACATAAAGCTCGCTTTTCTGAAAAGAACGAGGGGTTAAACGTCAAAATCCGACTTAAAACGACGAAGATATGATTTTCGGAAGTTTAAACACGATAATATAATATTTTAAAATAGCCCTGTTTCACTGGTTTTGAAATAACAGAAAATACAGACATACTTTTTATCTGAAAATAATTTCAAACTATGCAGAATTCAAAATACACCCAAAACAAGGTGCTGTGCATCAACAGCGGATTCAAAACAAGGAAGTTATGCAATTTCAAAGTTAAAATATGATAATTAAATATTTTTAAACATTGCTGTTTTACTGTTTTGAAACTAACTGCAAACAGACCCAAAATTTTCAAGTAACACTAGTTCCAGAATGTGCAGAATCCAAATACGTTCAAATCAAGGTGCTGTGCGTCGACAGCGGATTTAAAACGACAAAGTTATGATTTTTCAAAGTTATGAAGCAATAAATGGAATTTTTTTAAAAAAAATAATCTAAAATAAATAATATTTAGAGATAATCATTAAACTATCATAAACTAATACCTTAAGAACTCTGAAATCTAAAATAATTTTAAAATATATAAAAGGAATAATATTTTATTAATTAATAATATCTTAACTAATTAAACTA
>NW_021431238.1:0-207 GCF_001605985.2 Dendrobium catenatum | reverse complement strand
TGCCTTACAAAACTGTTAATTTTTGTAGACTTGAATGCGTACCCATTATCGGATATGATTCTGCGGGGCACGCCGAATCGATATACGATATGGTCATGAAAGAATTTTAAAACATGGTGTGATGTTACGTTGCGTAGGGGAATTGCTTTTGCCCACTTTGAAAAGTAATTAGTTGCTGCTAATATGAAACGATGACCCCTCGCGGAA
>NW_021431237.1:0-251 GCF_001605985.2 Dendrobium catenatum | reverse complement strand
TCTTCCTAAACAATCATGGGACCGATTTTTGATCTTAAAAGACCAAATTTGACGTTTTTGGGGTCCCCGGGACCGTTTTTGACGTTACAAACTCAATTTCGACAGTTTTAAATCCATTTGAGGCTCCTACACGCAAGATCAGATTTTGAATCACATGGAAAATTCACCCAAGTTTGTGACGCGTATTTTTGGACTCATGGAGCTTGGACGTCCGAAAATAGGGTGACAACTTATATATTCTAAAAAACTTA
>NW_021431236.1:0-355 GCF_001605985.2 Dendrobium catenatum | reverse complement strand
TTAATTTGAGCAAATCAAGTTGAATTCTAAATTGACCAAAATCAGATCTAATTTTGAGCTTGATTTTAAATTTAATATGTTTAATTTTTTTTATGAGCTTAAATTTATTCTTAAATCAAGCAGTTAAATCGACCGCTAAATCATCTCAATTCCCTTCTAATTAGCCTTAGGATGAATCCTAGCCATAGATCTAAGATCTTGATCATTTAAGTACTTTTTTTAGGGATTCATGAGAGGGGGGCTTCTATTCTCTCCCTAGCCACTCTCAACCCTAACTTCTTGGTGTGAGAGCTCTTCCAACGTCTCTCACATTTTTCTACTCAAATCCACCGGTCAAACTCCGTCGGCGGTGATC
>NW_021431235.1:0-495 GCF_001605985.2 Dendrobium catenatum | reverse complement strand
GAGAAAGAGAGAGCGAGCAAGAAAAGAGGCTTTTATGTTATATTATAAGTTTTTACTTTGATAATTTATCTTAATTTGATGTTTGTATTACATTTTTTACTTCATAAATTAATGTTAGGACATTAATAAGTTGCTTGCTAGCATAATTTGTTATTTCTTATAAAGTTAGGATGTTAATATGTTACTTCTTAATATGCTAATAGGCCATGATGTTAACATGTTACTTCTTTCAAACTTAGATGTTAGACAATAGTTCTTATTTAGCACAATTTGTTGATTTTGAGGCATGCAACAGATGAAAAGTACCTCAATATTTAATTGTGCAATTCTAAACCTTGGCAAATACATTTTAGAACAATGAAATACAAGTCTATTTGTGGGCTTTGACAATTTCATACCCTGGCCTCTGCATATATTTGAGGAAAGTTTTAAAGAATTACGTTCAGGATCTAGAAGACAAATTAGCCTAGAGAAAAGAAATTATCCAAAGATTTT
>NW_021431234.1:0-1120 GCF_001605985.2 Dendrobium catenatum | reverse complement strand
ATTCATTTGTGAAAATGAAATTACACTACCAATTCTATAACCTTCAGATTATAACAAGAGACAATATTGAAGAACTTCATCAAACAAAAATCAGCATCTCCCTGTACATTCCTGCAATAAGTGTATAACAGAAACAGGACAGCAAAGAAAGGATAACAGAGACGAAGAACAAAGCTGGAGCCGTGAGTTTCACATTTCTCATATTCCTACTGTAGTCTATTACACCCTTATATACTCAAGTAAAGATCAAGCATCAACGGTAGAGATGAGTTGGTTAGCAACGGAAGGTGCTGATGCAATGGCAGAAAAAGCGCTTTGCTGTACAGTAGTAGTGGGAGCATAATTTGTACTAGATACGTTGGCTTGCTTATCAAATATGCCGATCTATATAATTCATGATTGTTGCTAGTAATTTAAAAAACAAGAGACATCATGCATCTCTCTGTTCAAAACCTATTATTGTAAAGCCTGTTCTCACGAGAAGCCCGAACTCACATAGGGAATAATTCTAAAACAACTTCTGCATTAAATTGCAAGTTCAGCAGCTTCAATTGATCAATGTATATGTAATTTGCTCCCGTAGTTATATCATCTACTCAACAGCTTCACAATCTTGTGTCTCATAATTTGTTACATCTTCTGCTTCATATTTGGTTGAAGAAACTATTATTATGACAAGAAGAAAACAACAAGTTATTCGTTGAATTTCAATTGACAAATTAATTTGAATGGGGCCTTCAATTGCCAAACAAAGTACTTCACGTTACAACGATCAAGCTCAACATAGAAGAAAAAAAGTTCCCATTGAGCAGCTTTCCCAAAAAAAAAAACATCCAAGATAACTGTTCATACATCAAACATAGAAGAAAAAAGTTCTCATTGAGCAGCTTTCAAAAAAAAAAAAAAACTTTCAAGAAAGCTTTCTTAAGGTTAACTAAAGAACAGAGCAAGTATTATTATTATTATTTTTTTTACTGTATAATATCATACTTCAAAATAATCTTGAAAAAATTATATGTAAATGTATTCATCAAAAGGACAATAATGAGTTATATTCTTGGTAGAGTACACTAGTTTGATTAAAAATAACTTGAATCAAGAAATGGTCTAATTACATTGC
>NW_021431233.1:0-1296 GCF_001605985.2 Dendrobium catenatum | reverse complement strand
AGGTTAAACTGGTGTTGGCGTCATCAGGTGGGTGATATGCGTGTATGTCGGAGACATTGAAAGTGGATGAGGTCTGCATATCTGCTGGTAAATCGATAACATATGCGTTATCGTTGATCTTTTTGAGGACAGGAAAAGGTCCTATTTTCCGCGGACTGAGCTTGCTATAGGTTCCCACAGGAAATCGCTCTCTTCTCAGTCGCAACATGACCAGGTCGCCGGGATTGAAGCTTTTAAAGCGCCTATGCGCATCAGCTTGTTGCTTATAGAGGCGATTTGATTCAGTCAGCTTTGTGTGAACTCTCTCCACGATCTCCTTGAATTGTTCAGCGGATTGAGCTGCGACTGTGCTCCGACATTTGGGAAGGATGGCGACGTCAACGACCTGATTAGGCATCTTTGTGTATACAATGCTAAAGGGGCAGTGGCCGGTGGAGCGATTGGTCATAGAGTTGAAGGCAAACTCGGCTTGACTGAGTAACTCCTCCCACTTCTTCGGATGCTCTTGAACCAGGCAGCGCAGCATGTTGCCAAGGGTTCGATTAACTACTTCAGTCTGGCCGTCGGTTTGCGGGTGGTAAGCGGAGCTGAAATTAAGTTCGGTATGGAGACGTTTCCACAAATCACGCCAAAAGTGGCTGATGAACTTAACGTCTCTATCTGAGGTGAGGCTCCTGGGTACCCCGTGCAGACGGACAATTTCCTTAAAGAAGAGCTTGGCTATATGAACGGCATCAAATGTCTTTTTACAGGGAATGAAGTGCGCCATTTTGGAGAACCTGTCCACCACCACCATGATGGAATCGGCGCCGGTCTTGGTTCGGGGAAGGCCCAAGACAAAATCAAGACTCAAATCTTCCCAAATTGAGTCAGGTGTGGGAAGGGGTAGATATAATCCCGTGTTTTGCGCAGTGCCCTTGTAAGTCTGACAAACTGAACATCTTTCCACGAACCGGGATACATCACGGGCCAAATGAGGCCAGTAGAATCTTGCTTGCAGTTGAACTAAAGTTCTGTCTCGACCGACGTGTGCAGCCAGATTACCACAATGTACTTCTTTGATGAGGAAGGGTCGCCAAGACGATTGTGGTATGCAGAGGCAATTGGCTTTGAATAAGAAGCCGTGGCGGATGCTGTAGTCACTTGGTGGCTGACTGGATTGGCATAGATCCCATGGCTGTGCGAAGTCTTCATCCGTGGCATACAGAGACTTCAATTCTTCAAGGCCTGTTATCTCTGTTTGTAACATGGTCAGCATGATCGGCTACTCGATTGAGTTTACCCGCTTTGTGTTGC
>NW_021431232.1:0-302 GCF_001605985.2 Dendrobium catenatum | reverse complement strand
TCCTGTTTTTTTTTTTTGGAATAAAAAAAAAAAACTGTTTACCTGTTTCAATAGAAACTGGTTCTTATTAACCGATTTTAATTTTTAGAAAAATCTAGAATACATAATTCTCGTTTACGTTTTCTAAAGAAAAAAAAAATTCAATCAGAAAAAAAAAAAATTCAATCAGAATTTTTTTTAAACAATGATTACAATTTAACTTTTTCTCTCTTTATTTTTTAATTTATAATGTTACAGTGTTTTACTTTTTTTTTAAATTATAACTAATGAGTAACGTCAAATAAGTTTAATGTTACTTATTT
>NW_021431231.1:0-275 GCF_001605985.2 Dendrobium catenatum | reverse complement strand
GAGTTTCTGACTGTTCCCTAGAGTTTACTATTTTTTGTAACATCGTCCTAGATGATATTTATATCGGCCGAGACAACATGTTTAAAAGCAGAAACCCTAATTAGGACATCCTCATCAAAGCAGCCGTCATTATGCAAAATGCATCGTCCTGGACGATTTTGTATCGGCCAGAACGATAGGCTCAATTCAGAAAGAATATGCTGCCAGATATACTTAGGAAATACTTATTTTTGGACATTGGCCTGGTGGATCGGCCTGGACTATAAAATATCGGT
>NW_021431230.1:0-321 GCF_001605985.2 Dendrobium catenatum | reverse complement strand
TGTATGAGCGATTTTCTGGCTCTACACAAACGTCGAATGCGGGGTTTTGAGTTGAGGGGGCTTCGTGGAGAAGTGGCGACGACGACGCACAAAATACAAATTTTCTTTTTCTTTTTTCTTTTTTCTTTTTTCCTTTTCTTTTGTTTCCTTTTTTTTATTTTTTTTTTTTGAAACATCTCACCCTTTTTTTGCATTTTATATACAAATAATAATTATAATAATGATAATAATAATAACAATAATAAAAAGTCCCTGATAATAACAGATAATAAAAATAACATAACATTATAAAAATACTCATAATTGCTATAATTATAATTA
>NW_021431229.1:0-306 GCF_001605985.2 Dendrobium catenatum | reverse complement strand
CCCGAGAAAACTCTCTATTAAGGATCATACATTATCCCTTCCTAAAGTGGGATTGCCACGAGGGTGTAGACTAAGAAGTCCTACTCAAAAGGAAGAAAGGTCTGAAGGGTTGAATCGACATGCGTGACTCATAACAGCATTCAGAGGCTCTAGGTACTAAAGGAAAACTTGAGAAAGAAAGACAAGCAATCAACCACATACGTGAGAGAATGATGGAACACTACAGGAAAATCACTTATTACCGGCGGAATTTTCCGGCGGCTTTTCGGCGGTTAAGTTTCCGGCGGTTTTTGACGGCTTATTTCC
>NW_021431228.1:0-292 GCF_001605985.2 Dendrobium catenatum | reverse complement strand
GGCTTCCCTTCTAATTATGCTAATCTTATTATGGAACGTATTGTTGATGTCAGGTTTTCTATTATCATTAATGGGAGGAATTCCAAGTGGATCATGGCTCATAGTGGCTTCCGTCAAAGATGTCCACTATCCCCGTATCTTTACATCATGTGCTCTCAATTGATGTCTAATTACATTTATCAATGGGGCCATAATATTGGCATCCAACTCTCCCCAAGAGGACATAGAATTACTCACCTTTTGTATGCCGATGATGTACTTATCTTCTCACATGTCTCCAAGGAAATAGCAA
>NW_021431227.1:0-524 GCF_001605985.2 Dendrobium catenatum | reverse complement strand
ATAATCGTCCAAGACGATCTGGTCTCTGGAAAATTTTTGTCCAGACGAAATTAAATTATCGCCAATGGCGATTTGTCCTCTAGAAAATTTTTGTCCATATGAAATTAATAATCGTCCAGGACGATCTGGTCTCTGGAAAATTTTCGTCCAGACAAAATTAAATTATCGTCCATGGCGATCGGTCCTCTGGAAAATTTTCGTCCAGACGAATTAAATTATCGTCCAGGACGATCGGTCCTCTGTAAAAATTTTGTCCAGACGAATAAATTTTCGCCCAAACGATTGACCGACTTAGAACGGTTTTCAGCAGTTTCTAGAACCGACCTAGTAATAACCATTCATACCGGACGAACCTAGTTCGTACGGGACAATCAGCTGTACGAAGATATTTCATACACATGTACAAATGGGGTCGTTTCAAATTGTTTAAGTAAAATATCCAGGACTATCAACTATCGTACGGGACAATCCACTGCGTACAAAATTAAAAAATTGCAGTTTTTGGGCGGTTTTTCTTGTCTTTT
>NW_021431226.1:0-3589 GCF_001605985.2 Dendrobium catenatum | reverse complement strand
CTACTAATTATCGTGACCCCAGATAGTGGAACATAAGGTGTTCCTAAGAGGCTTGGTCCTCGTAGTCTGACAGCACACTTGCAATGTCCACGAAATAGGATTCAATAAGAGAGAAGGTGTAAAAATTTTAGTAAAATATAACTTGCAATTGTTCTAATAACTTCATTAACCAATATAAATTCATTCAATTTAACTTATAATCAACTGAGTTTTTTAGGATGAACTACTACTGTCGGGGGAGTTTTTGCATGCGGAGTCTCCCTACACATGTCCTAAGGAGGATCTGATCCTCGGATCCACCAAAAACTAACAAGACATCCATTAATGCCGAACCAACATAAGTTCAATGGAGTGTTCAAAACTTTTAAAATAATTATTGCTTACTTTGATTTTATAACCACAATAAAATTCTTAATTAACGAATATGCAGCTTGATTGATTTAGGGAAATGAACGTGAGTATTTAACGGAGGAGAAAACATGCGAGAAGTCTATGAAGAATGTGCCTTAGAGGAGCAAATAAAATACTCTGTCAGAAAGGGCTTCCTACATGGAGGGGCACAAACACCAGCGTACAACATGATAGGGTCTGGCTAGGAGAATATGTGTCCTATAGTATAAAAGATATAATCTCCCCAAAAGAAAGATGATGCAATATAAATCATTATACCTACTTTTGCTTAGTAATTGGAAATAAACCAGTAATTGAGGTGATTATTTTAAGTGTTACCTTACCCACAAACCATATATAATAAAACCATTACTGCTGTACTTAAAATAAAGTGTTTTATAAGTACAAAAAATAAATAATTTTCTACTAGAAAGCAAGGCTTTAATGATTAGCAGGTTAAAGAAGCCACCCTCCAATACGAACCTTAAGTTCCTATATATGATTATGTTTAAACTAGAAATTTCTGAGCATATTAGGAAAAATTGAAATGGATGAATTTCTTAATTGCCTCAGTGTTCAAGGTTATAGTCAAATAAGGAATATAAAGACGGATCAAACTGATAGATATAAAACTGAACTCACTCACCAAGACAAATATAGGAGAAATATCGATCAAATCAATTAGCTTATTATAGGAAAAAAATGGATTTGCTATTTGCCACTTGTCTCATTTCAAATGAAATCATGACAACCACTAACTAAAACAGATTCTATTTATTGCCTAAGACGTCCATATCAGTTGTCGAAAACAATGATTTTCATTCTGCTGAATTTTGATACTTTACATAAAGTAGCCTATATACTGATTTTAGCAAAACTAAAATAAAATTTCTAGAACTAATATAACACTAATAAGTCATGAATCATCACCTTATGACTACAAGTAATAATTTAAAAACAAAATTCAATATATAAAGGGCTGATTCACAAATACTAGACGAATTAATCAATAAGACTTAAAAATTAGATCTGAATTTATTTCACCCATATTATCTCAGCAAATTCAATATTTAATTATTTACCAAAATAAGACTAATTGTTCCTCTTATCGAAATACTGTGTATGAGTCAGATCAGAGTCTATATATAACCAAATGTCAAGTGTGTTATCAATGACATTGAATCTTACTAATATTTAATACCAGAGTCAATCCCATACCCAAGTATGAGAGAGATCAATAATGCACCTACTCACCCCCAAACTTCATGATCCACTCCATTTCACCACACATTCTTACAAAACATTAATTATATTTACTGACCTATCCAAATATTTCTTCATGAATTCTCCACCTTTACATGAAATGAGAAAATTAGTACTTCTTAACCACTACTAAAAGAAAATTTAACTTATTTTCCAAAGACGTGATTTATTCATTTTTTTATTCATGTAATAAAACTTATGATATTATATATCATTCATAACAATAATATTTTATAGTTATTTTTTCATGTAAGAAATTCATATAATAGGGCATATGAGCAACTAAAACCTATCTTGGTACAGTCTCCCATATTCACATGTGATCTTTTTAAGAAATCTTAAATTTGGTGTGATGAATTCTTATCGTAAACTAGTCAGTGAGTATATTGTTTTTTGTTTTTTTGTTTTGAATTTACTTAGAACAATTGATATAGGAGAGCGACCCCCTAAATTTGATATTAATAGATATCACACCTATAAAATTAATTTCATTGCATTAATCAAATATTGTAGTCAAATCACTTGTTCAAATTCACTCAAATTCATTTTCTATATTGTTGAACCCAAATATAATTATTATTTTGAATATAAACTTTAATAACGAATTCGTCATACATTATATTATGTAGATGTTTTTGCTATGAGTCTTCACATACATATGAAGAACAATCATTTCCGTTGGAAGCATAGCTAATTTTTAAATCTCGCGTCTTCACCCCGCTAGAATTTAAGCTGGTCTAATTAAAAGTTTTCTTTTTTTAATTTCGGCCTTATGTTTCAAAATGAAATAGATATACTCGGAGTCAACCTGCGCTCCACTAATTATCTATTGTGTCTGCGCCAGCATAGCTCAGGATAAAATATGAATTATTAATAAAAGGTGCTACATATTCACACAATTGAACAGAAGATTTTAATCTTAATCTTACAATATAGATACAATCAGTTTGAAGAGTTGAAAAACTTATAAAGACGTATATTTATAAATGGATATATCCATATAATTAAGTAATATAACAAAAATAAGACACAATATGATTAGTATTTGATTATATCGTAATAAGTATATATTTGCCAATAGTGAAAGGATATAAAGGGCAACTATTTCAAATGTGATCAAACTTCAAGTTATATTTAGTTATCAAAGAAACTTATGGAGTACAATAGGGCTTCCACGCCTCCATATTATATATGGCTTAAAATTTTATATACCCATGCTAAGACTTGGCATACTATTAAGGCTCTTAGAATGAAGGACAAAGCATAAGTTGTTAATCTCCCATACGCAAATTTTCGCGAACAAAAATGGGATTCATAGCCTCAGAAATATCAACACATATAGCTCTCTCATACATGCTAGCACTTATTCTGATTTTTCTAATAATCATCTTACTCCGTACTTGATTTTTTGTGTTAATACAAATATTTAACATTTTTTGAGGCTTATGATTATCCTCACGTTATCAGGATTATGATCAAGACGATAGTGTGTTGAGCAAGATGGTAGGGTATGATGACAATCCTATAAATAAATGTGCGCAAGTATTTGACCATTATAACTTACATTGTATAAACTAGAGAATCTTGGGTGAGCATGAAATGTTCTGCCATTTGTCTGTCTACCCACCAAAACTAGACTTTACTAAGGACCATCTTTGTGATGTATGTCAATTAGGAAAATAAATGAGGTCCTCTTTTAAGTCCAATAAGGATCTTAGAACCAATAAACCTTTAGAAATTCTTCACATGGATCTTTTTGGACCAGTAGGAACTGTAAGTCTAGGAGGGAAGATATACGGATTTGTTATTGTGGATGATTTCTCAAGATTCGCCTGGTTAGATTTCTTTTTCATAAGAGTGAATCATTTGAGAAATTTAGAAATTTTTCAACTTGGATTTAAAGAAAACTAGGATGTGAAATAATTTCTTTACAAAA
>NW_021431225.1:0-252 GCF_001605985.2 Dendrobium catenatum | reverse complement strand
TTGCCTGTTATAAAGGATTTAAAATTTTTCAAATGGAAGTCAAGAGTGCCTTTTTGAATGGGGAAATAAAAGAATATATCTTTGTAGAACAACCTCCAGGTTTTGAGAGCTCCCAATTTCCAAATCATGTGTTTAAATTGAAAAAGGCATTGTATGATCTAAAGCAGGCACCAAGAGCTTGGTATGAGAGGCTTAGCACATTCTTACTAGAAAGGGAGTTTGTCAAGGGAAGTGTAGACACCACCCTTTTTC
>NW_021431224.1:0-299 GCF_001605985.2 Dendrobium catenatum | reverse complement strand
AGCTCCAATACCAGGGAAACCTCTAATTTTGTATACGACAGCTTTAAGTGAATCTTTTGGCGCCTTATTAGCTCAATCTAATGAATAAGGAAAAGAGAATGCATTGTACTATCTGAGTAGACATTTACTTCCAACTGAGAAACATTGCTTGGCTTTGATCTTTGCCGCTCAGAAGTTAAGGCATTACATGCTTTCTCATAAAATAAATCTCATATCCATAATGAATCATTTACAGTATCTGATGACTCGACCGACATTATCTGGAAGACTAGCTCGCTGGCCAATGATATAATCGCAGT
>NW_021431223.1:0-316 GCF_001605985.2 Dendrobium catenatum | reverse complement strand
TTCTCTCTCTCTCTCTCTCTCTCTCTCTCTCTCTCTTGCTTTCTCACACACTCTCTCTCTCCCTCCATCTCTCTATCTCTCTCTCTCTCTCCCTCCCTCTTTCTCACTTTCTCTCTTTTGCTCACAATTGCTCTCTCTCTCTCTCTCTCTGTCACACACACACACACTCTCTCTCTCCCTCTATATCTCTCTTGCACTCCCTTGCTTTCTCACTATCTCTCTCTCTCTCTCTCCCACTCCCTCTCTCTCTCTCTTGCTCTCTCCCTTGCCCTCTCTTGCTTTCTCTTGTTCATTCTCTAGTTTCCTCTTTCTCTAG
>NW_021431222.1:0-236 GCF_001605985.2 Dendrobium catenatum | reverse complement strand
GATTGAGAGAAAGAAAGAGAGTTCAAGAGGGAGACTTTGATCAAGCCGAAGGAGAAGTGGTCCAGAGAGAGATATAGAGTGAAAGCGAGGGAAACTATGGGGCGAGCGACAAGCGTAGAGCAGGTTTATACGACTGGGAGAAGTAGGATCTTTTTTTTTTCTTATTTTATTAGTATTATTAACTAATTTAATATTTAAAAATAGAAATTTAATATTTTAAAATATAATATTAGAGT
>NW_021431221.1:0-536 GCF_001605985.2 Dendrobium catenatum | reverse complement strand
TATAAATTTTGTTTTTAGTCAAATCGGCCAGGACGATATTTACATCGTCCTGGACGATCTGAGTAAAAATAGAAATTCTAATCAGGGATTCTTAATTAAGGAAGCCATTATTAACCGATCGGCCTGGACGATACGTGTATCGTCCAGGACGATAAGCTCAAAATAGAAAGAAATTGCTGCCATAAAAAATTAAGGTATTTTCTATTTTTGGTAATCGGCCAGAACGATCTTGGATCGGCCTGGATGATATTTTACAATTAGGCCTTAATTGATCAGACAAATCAAGGAAGTAATTAAGGATGATTGATACTATCATATCAGCCTGGACGATCTCAAGATCGGTCGAGCCGATTTGTTCAAAAACCTTAGTTACTCTTGGACGATAAATATCAGCCAGCTTGAATTTAGGGCGATGCTCTGGACGATTTTCCTCTGATTTGTTCTGATCAGCCGGGATGATCGTGAGATCGTCCTAGACAATCAAGCTAAATTTAAATCGTCCAGCTTGCATTCAGGGCGATGCTCTGGCCGATCTT
>NW_021431220.1:0-207 GCF_001605985.2 Dendrobium catenatum | reverse complement strand
CTATTTACCCTCTTCCCCTTCTCACACGGAGCAGAGAAAGAGAGATAGAGCGAGAGCGAGAGATAAAAGAGGAACTCAACTCCATTTTGTCTTCCCATGAGACGATTTTGATCTGCGACTCTGTATTCCTCACCTCTCTTCTCTGTCGGCAGACAGAAAAGCTCCCCTTTTGAGCTCTAATGGAGTAAGCGCCCAGAAAACGGTTTG
>NW_021431219.1:0-259 GCF_001605985.2 Dendrobium catenatum | reverse complement strand
GTCGAAAGGAAAAATAGAACATTAATAGAAGCCGCCTGAGCAATATTGGCAAAATATTCTATTCCTAGATATTTTTGGGCTGAGTAAAAAAATTTGGAGATAGAAAACTCTTTGCCTAGAGATTTGAGATTTTCTAAAAATCACCCATGGGAATTGATTATTGGTGAACCTAGTGAGGGTGTAAGAACTAGGCGTGGATTAAACAAGGAAGTTAATCATTCTTCCTTTATTTCAACTATAGAACCCACTAATATTGATC
>NW_021431218.1:0-1170 GCF_001605985.2 Dendrobium catenatum | reverse complement strand
AGAAATGCAAAAAAAAAATGGAAATCAAAATAAGCTACTTATCGAGAGATCGAGAGAGAGAGAGAGAATGAACTGATCAATCTGATTCAATGGACGAATCAGATTTATCTTTATAAAATTTCGGTTCAATGGAAGAAACAAAAGTGGAAAAAGAAACATTCCTCATCAGAAAGTATTGAGAGTATAGTAGCAAAAGATGGTTCTCATTTCAACTTTGAGCATTCACATGGATGGTGCTTCTAGCTAGCATGAAACTTCACAAAGATCCCACAATCCCTTGAAACTAGTGACGTTCTATAATTTCACAACTTGAAACGAAAACTTGACAAGCCTGAGGAGAAACTTTGAAAAATCACCAAATGATACACGTTTACGTTGAATTGTATCATTGAACATTTCAACGTAAAAGGGTATCATTTGGTGATTTTCTGATTTTCTCATCAGGCTTTCCAAGTTTTCGTATCAAGTTGTGGAATTGTAGAATGTCACTACTTTTTCAGGGATTGTGAGATCTTTGTGAAGTTTCATGCTATAGAAGCACCGATGGATGTGAATGCTCAAAGTTGAAATCAAAATCATCACTATTTGTTACTAGACTCTCAATCTTTTTTAATATTTTACATCATCATGTGCAATTATTCATGCTTCTTGAATGCTTTAAGAGAGCCTCGCTCAACTTCAAGCAAGAAATTTTAGTTGAACTTTAATTTAAAGCTAGGGCTAATTTTGAATTTAATGTGTATGGAGGATTGTCCTAGAAGTAGAAATGGAGCTATGAGTATGAATAAATTATTTTAATTTTAGTTAAACTTTAAGCTCATAAAGTCTTTGACTAGCACTACGTCTTTAGCTATATATATATCTTTGCCCATTAAAAATACAAAATCAAAACATCTTAACCACTAAGTATGAAAAAAGTTTAAAATATTTTGATTAATAGATTCTCTTACCCACCCTTTATGAAAATATTAGAAATAAAATAAATTTTAATAAGAACCATTGAGGTATAAATAGGCAAAAAAAGATATAATAATTTTTTTTTTACTACAATATATTTTAATCATATAAAATCAAATGAAGGAATGTGCTTTCACCATTAGTTTTTTTTTTTTCAAATCAATTTTGCAGACTAAAATTAGTTATATTACATGAATAAAAAGACATCTGGTT
>NW_021431217.1:0-249 GCF_001605985.2 Dendrobium catenatum | reverse complement strand
TAAGATACGTATGCATATAAACATAAGTACATTCAACACCTAAATCTAGGAGAGCCCTAAGTGTCTGTGTGCACCTACACATGCAGATCAAATGATAACTTAAATGCTTAATAATTTAATTAGTGAATAATTAATAATTATCCACTAATCATTCACATTAATTCTATTCAATCATGCTTAATATATGTTTAAAATTTTAAGGGATATCTCAAATACTTAAATATTTAAATACATATAATTTTAAAGAAG
>NW_021431216.1:0-267 GCF_001605985.2 Dendrobium catenatum | reverse complement strand
AATTTCATCAATCAAAATTAATTAATTATTAAAAAAATTTTAAATAATTTTATGTAAATTTATTTTCTCCCCAAGCCTTGTTTATGTGTTTTTATATTGTTAAAGAACCAACATCAAAAATTGAAATTAATTTTAGTTTTATCCCTATGAATTATTTGATTCGAACTTTCCATAAATAGTTGACTCTTCTTATTCAATTTATTTATTACTGATACGTCATCTAAAATCGTCTTGATCGGGCATGAATCTCGATGCATATCTTAATTG
>NW_021431215.1:0-408 GCF_001605985.2 Dendrobium catenatum | reverse complement strand
AATGTATTGAAACAAATACATTGATCCCCACAATCATCTATTTATTTGAAGGTTCGAACCCTGTCGACTTCTATTGATCCGTATAGAAGGATCGGGTTCGAACCTGAATCCACTTATCAACCCGCGCAGCATCCCTAGGCGTCACGTGTGTACCAATAACACGCTTGCCGGGGCCCATGCGGATGATTTTTTATATTGATTTAGACGTACCCCATTGTGTACCTATGTGTATACAAACTATAGTGCATGTACAGGGCTACTTTGAAATAACTGTAGTTGTGCAAATAACTATCATTTGGATGCACACAACTTTTCATTTAAGAGCTTATACACGCCTTATGTCCGCTAGCACGAGTATTCATACATCGGGTTGCCTTTGTACCCGGTGTACTTAGGTTTTGATCACCG
>NW_021431214.1:0-214 GCF_001605985.2 Dendrobium catenatum | reverse complement strand
TTAAGTGTGCAAGATGGTGAAAATTTCTACTTTAAATATCAAATCCTTCAACTTTCTGAATTTTTATATTCAAACCCATTGCTGCTACTATATGCCAGATAACAAGTATTTTATACGTATCTGATTGACGACTAGTCTTAATCGAAAGTTCTCTCTCATGATCGGGAGGGGTAATTAATTATAGGGGCTTGCGCCTATAAGAAACCAAAACTCA
>NW_021431213.1:0-948 GCF_001605985.2 Dendrobium catenatum | reverse complement strand
GTTATTGTTTCACGAATGTTGGCACTACAGAAGGAATAATTGTAAACAATGATTTTGTGAAGGCGTATTCATCAACTCAAGATTGGGATGAGGATGTCGCAAATGATAGGGATTATGCTGATAGCCAAGTCGAGGAAGAATTTATAATTCCAATAGAATTGATGGAGGGTATGTGTTTTACCAAGAAAGAGGATCTTCAATTTTCTTTACAGGGTTGGTCAATAGTAAATAACGTGGAGTATGTTATTGTAGCTTCAAATAGACAGAAATTAACAATGATTTGTGCTCAGAATGCTAGATCAGACATACCATGTTTATAGCGTTTGCATGCGGGGGTAAGCAAATGTCTGGGAGGCATATGGAAAATATCTTCAATGAAGAACCAACATACTTGTGCAACCCCAATTCTAGCAACTGGACATAGGCAATGTAATTCTCAATTTATAAGCTACTTTATATTGCCCAGTATCAGAAGGCATATGGATCTCAAGCCACGAGAGATTATAGGTCAAATTGAAGCAAAGTTCAATATAAATGTATTTTATATGAAAGCTTGGGATGCCAGACGAAAAGCATTGAAAACAGTATTTGGTAGCTAGGAGGAGTCTTACCGAACCATAAATTTGTTCATGGATGCTATTGTGTTTTCAATGCCTGAAACAATTTATAAGATACAATCATCTGAGAATCATAGATTTGAGAGATTATTTTTCTCATTTGGACCTTCGATAAATGGTTGGAGTTAATGTCGCCCTGTTCTTTGCCTTGATGGCACATTCTTGTTAGGCAAATATCGAGGCACGTTACTGACCGCTGTGAAAATTGATGCTAATAATGGATTGTATCCCCTCGCCTTTGCAATTGTAGAATCAGAATGTGTTGATTCGTGGGTGTGGTTTATGAATCAATTGAATATATTACTTCCAGTTGTTAGTACCCGACCTGATT
>NW_021431212.1:0-263 GCF_001605985.2 Dendrobium catenatum | reverse complement strand
ACCAACGAAATTTCCAAAAAAAAAAAAAATATCGTCTTATGGGGTTGCTAAATTGATGTTTCTACGTAATCTCAAAATCGGCGCTGGTTAGCAATGGTAATGACGGTGTCTGCCATTGATGTGAATAGTTGGGCGGCTGCTTCCCCATTTTTCATTTCTGAACCACGCGCTGGTCAACCGTCGCTGCCACTGCTAACGTGCGCGTCTGTTATTTCAACTATTCAAACTTAACCTTTTTCTTTCCTAGTCAAGCTACTACTGCA
>NW_021431211.1:0-208 GCF_001605985.2 Dendrobium catenatum | reverse complement strand
TGATTTCTAAAGACCAAATTCAAATGAAATAAAATCATGTTGAAACCAAAATTCAAGCCAAAGTGAACTCGCACTTGAACTCAGACTATACGACATCAAGTGGGGACTTGTAAACTTGATAAATTCATGTCTGAATGAAACTAAATTTGATTCAAAACACATGCAAAGATCAAAGTTTGGATCACACACGGGAAACTCAAACTACAAG
>NW_021431210.1:0-332 GCF_001605985.2 Dendrobium catenatum | reverse complement strand
TTGATCTCTACACAATAATTAATTTCATATAAATGTAATTGGCTCAATTTTAGATAGCTTCAAATATATAATATTTTGTTGGATTTTTACATACATAACACTAAAAACTATTGAAAATACATATTTAACACATAAACTTCTATATTTACTAATTTATATAACATAAAAATCATTATCACCGAGTGGCATATTAGTAAATATATAAGTTTAGGTATTAAATATGTATTTTAAATAATTTTAAGTATTATGTACATAAAAATTCCTATTTTGTTTATTTATCTATATGTATAAAATCTATGACCCCACATATATAAATTTCCTAACAGTGCCTA
>NW_021431209.1:0-260 GCF_001605985.2 Dendrobium catenatum | reverse complement strand
TTTAAAACCTTTCAAATGAAATTAAAATTACTTTGAGATATCTAATATATCTTAAATAATTTTAAAATATTTAAAGTTTAATGTTTCTAATTAATAATTAATCAAAATAAGTCAAATTAATTAATAATTTCAAAATAATTTATTTTGAAATTTATTTCAGATTATAAAAAAATTTAAAATATAATATTTTAATTAACCCTTTAATATTTTAAAATATTTTAGATTCTTTAAAACTATTTAGTTAATTAAATAGTAAATTC
>NW_021431208.1:0-1284 GCF_001605985.2 Dendrobium catenatum | reverse complement strand
AAGTGATGAAAAGCTTGTTGTTATTTTTATGTTTTCCTATAAATAAAGGTTGTGTTTTACTTGTAAGTGAGTTTTATCATTTGCGTAATTTTAGTACATGCTAGAGCACTTCACTAGTTCTCTATTAGAGTAAAAACCATGCGAGGTTAGGAAGTACAAGATACAATCATTTAAAGTGTTAGCTTCTATTTTTTGAAGAAATTCTTTAAGTTAAAGGGAAGAAAACAAAAGGTATAGTTCAACCCTTCCTGATGGTATATATCACACTCTTGTTTTTTTTTCTTTCTTCTTGAGTTTAATAAAAATGAGTTAGGTAATTCTCACGTTTTATATTGATATCAAAAAATAGATGTTTAGTACTAATGAAGAATCTTATTCTATAAACTAAAAAAAATTGTTTTCAATATTATCTTACTTTTTATTTAATACACATAGTGGTCATATATGTAGTTAAAATTTATAGTAATGTATAGCCTCAATGATGGAATAAAAGTATAATTTGGAGTATTAGGATAGAATGTTTTGCATGCCTAGACATAGATGTAAAATATTCTAGGTTCTTAGGGAGTTATTGTAACTGTAAAAGGTAAGCATATATTGTTTCCACCCCAACAAATTTTGACAGAGATCTAGGGATGCGTATGCACTAAACCACGTTGCTATGAAGAGTCTCCTTAGAAAGATATGAAAATTATAGTCATCAATCAAAATAATTTATTTAAATATTATTTGAAAGATTTTACTTAGTTATTCAATGATATAATCTACAAAAGTATTATTTTTATTTCAGTGGGATATTTAGTATAATTAGAGTAAATAGTAGTGGGTTATTGCAAGTAAAGCATACTTCATCATGGGTTTAACACTTAACTTTATCGCTTTATTACATGACTCAGCAAGTATGCATGCATATATTAAGTGAATTTTGTTGTTATGTAAAATAAAACCTAAGCCTTATTTAGGAGAAATAGAGACCTAAATTTCTATATGATTCAAAGTTCACTCCACAACCACCATCAATGAGGTACGAGGAATAGAATAAAATCAATGGCATCAATTTATTTTAAACAAAAAGGATGGCTCTAATCGGGTTTGATCTCATACTGTGTCACCCTTCCCCAACTTAAATCTATTAAGCTAAAGCTATCAATTTTTGATCAGCCAAATGTGATATAAAATGTGTTGTTCTTAGGGATTCTACATTCTTAACTGGCTAATTTGGTGCCACAATAAAGAAACTGTAGTAGAATTAGTAGCTGACTATGTAATTTGTTTAGAGATCCC
>NW_021431207.1:0-284 GCF_001605985.2 Dendrobium catenatum | reverse complement strand
AAAAGAAAAAGGAGCGGACGGTGGCATTAAAAGCTAGAAACTCAGAAAGTGAAAGCTCAGTAGGGGAGGAAGAGGATGAGATAACACTGATGACCCGACAATTTAAAATTTTCCTGAAAAGAAAACAGAAGCGTCATCAGAACAGCTGGAACAAAGGTAAGAGCTTATGGTCCAATAAGATTTCATCTGATACAATCTGCTTTGAATGCAGGAAGCCAGGTCACCTTCAAGCTGATTGCCCCAATCGGAAGAGTCAACCAGCTAAGGAGAAAGGAGATGACAAA
>NW_021431206.1:0-253 GCF_001605985.2 Dendrobium catenatum | reverse complement strand
TTGTCATCATCAAAAAGGGGGAGATTGCTAAGAGAGTGGTTATTTGCATGTTTTACATTCTTGCAACTTGTATTATTTTGATAATTTTAAATATTATTATTTTATGTATATATATCTCCTAACACTTTTTAGAAAATTTATTTTTGCTCTAGTGTATACTAACATTTCAAGAAAATCACATCCAAACTATGAAGACTTCAAATCAAATTCAGCATCTAATCATTTGTAAATTAAAAGCTTTAAAAATGTCTTT
>NW_021431205.1:0-213 GCF_001605985.2 Dendrobium catenatum | reverse complement strand
CACTTTCTAGCTCTCTATCTCTCCCCCTCTCTTACTCTCTTTCACACACACACACACCATAGTATCAACTAAAAAATGCAAATCTCACTTTCTAGCTCTCTCACCTTCTCTCTCTCTCTCTCTCTCTCTCTTTGCTAAAATGACCCTATCCCATGCTGAAATAAGAGCATCACGCTACTAAACACTGCGATGACTACAGGCATCGGGTCTTGA
>NW_021431204.1:0-299 GCF_001605985.2 Dendrobium catenatum | reverse complement strand
TTTAATAGGACACAATGGAGGAAAATGATTCATTTAGCCGACCCCACATAGTGAGATAATGGCTTGATGTTGTTATTGTTAATGTTGTTGTAAGTGATCAATCACGGAACACAAAATGGCAAATATATGTCCTTCAATACTAAAATTACATATATGTTATATTAATTTTAACATATTATAAATATTTTTTTTATATATTAAGGGCTCAAAAGATCCCTTCATTTCCTTCTTTAGATAGTTCATTAGAGCCTAAAGAAGTATTGAAGCCCTAAGTCTATGTAAAGAGTATTAGGCTTGTT
>NW_021431203.1:0-258 GCF_001605985.2 Dendrobium catenatum | reverse complement strand
TATCATGTCTGCCCATTTGCTTGATGTCGTGTCGCCGCTTGCCTGCTGATGTTGTCGTTGTCTGGCCATCTATCGTTGCCGGAGGATCAGACTGCCGAAGTTATGGGATTTGGCTTGATAAGCATGTGAATTATAATAATGAGGTGAAAGACTTACGGGTTGGGTCGGGTTGATCCGAGCCCGAAGCGGGTCGGGTTCAAGTACTAAAAACTGACCCGTTTTCATAAACGGGTCGGGTTAGGATTGATCAAAATATTG
>NW_021431202.1:0-1109 GCF_001605985.2 Dendrobium catenatum | reverse complement strand
TAACATAAACAAACTTGCTTCTCTTCTCACTACTATGCCATGTAGTTATCTCTTCATCTTCTCTCTTCCTACTAATGACATGTTTGAACTGGGGAATTGCAAAATCATTTTTCATTGACCTAACTTTCTCAACTAATTCTTAAAACTTCTGAATCCTCAGTGGCACAAGGAGATCGATTTTTTTTTGCTTATCCTTTAGAAATCTAGAATATTTCTCCTCATTGGTACTGACTAGTTGAGGTGCATATCTAGCTAGTTTAATAAACTCACCCTTGTATTGTATCACTAACATGCTCCTCTGCCTAGCCTTATGAAAGCCTCTTACATTGTTATCTTGCCAACGAAGGTATGAATCAATCTCTGAAGATAAAAACTAAGTTTGTCCAAGTAATCTCTATTGTTATCTTCCCTTGGAATTTCTCCTACTATTGTCCTATCCAAAAGCTCTCAATTTCACCTTCAAATAAAATCATTGACAGTGGTACTTCCATGCTCTCTGGGCGCTGCATACTGTCATATATCTTTTTTAATTCTCAGCAATCAATCGTCTACTACATGTGGCTTTACAACTCCCTTAAACAACAGGAGCTTCTACTTGTGGAACTCCTGTGAATATTTATTATCCTATGTTTTCTTATTCCTAGTTTGACTACTTTAAGCATCATTCATCAACTGCGTTATCAAACTAGCAAATTGAATCATAATACTAGAACTCACTCGGGGTACTCTACTCTGCTCATTTGGTACTTTAAATGGATACACTACACAATATGGTTCTCTTTCCAATCAAATGATAAATTCATGCATATGCATGGTATGAACGCTAAGAAAATTAATTATATTCCTATCGATTTTTGTACCTCTCAAAAATAATTCTTATAGCTCTCGTTATAATCTAATTTTTCCAATAACCATTACTCATATAAAATTTGTGTTGTCCTAAATCTAATTTTGGAAAAAATATCCACTTTATATTTTGACTAATCTACTAGAACAAGTAGTTATAAATTATATATATCAAAATATTTCTATCTTCATTCATTAAAATGTACAACTATAGTTGTTGCTCAAAATTTAATTTATCATAAATAGGAGATCACTTACAATAT
>NW_021431201.1:0-723 GCF_001605985.2 Dendrobium catenatum | reverse complement strand
TTTAGGTTTAAGGTCCATTACTTCACTTAGAAGTTTCCCTAATAAATTATTGCAATAGGTCTTGCTGCTTCCCTTGGAAGTTATATATTAATTTGGCTTAGGGATAGGTCTCATTGCTTCCATTGGAAGTGGCCTCTTCGTTTTTTTATTAGAATTGTCTTATTGCTTCTATTTAGAAGTAGCCTATAGTTTTGATTTGGGATAGAACTTAATGTTTCTTTTGGAAGTAACCTGTTGATTAATTTAGGGTTTATCACTTATCTTAAAAGTTTTTGCTTCCATTGAAAGTTATCTATAATTTTAATTCAGGGTAAGTCTTACTGCTTCTATTAAAAGTTGCATGTAATTTAGCTTTTAGGGTTTTTTACTTCACTTAAAAGTTCCCCTCACTTAAAAGTTCCCCTAAAAAATCAATTAGATTAGGTTTTACTGCTCCATTTTGAAGCTACCTATTAGAGCTGCATAGTTTTTTGCACTTTTCTTCAAACTCAGCACGATTGTTTTGCTTTTAGCACGTTCTTTTTTTTTAGCATTGTTTTGTTGTAGCCGATTTGCATTTTGTTTGTTTGCCTGCAGGTACTAAAGCCCACAATAGACGCCAACAAATTGACAATTTTAGCTTTTATTGCTTGCTTGATGTTATAGTTTGATGTATTTTAGACTGTATTTGAGCATTTAGTTGATGTATGTTGGATTTTATTAGAGCATTTGGTTGGACAGTTG
>NW_021431200.1:0-246 GCF_001605985.2 Dendrobium catenatum | reverse complement strand
AGGCTTTTAGGACAAGACCCTTTAACCTTAGATTATAATATGGATTACTAGGTTTGGTCTAGGTTTTGGATTTAATTGCATAAATTTGAATTATTCACATCACTCATAATAAATTGGAAGGCTAGATTGTGGTTTGAATATGAATCTAGATTTTGAATCGCATTGAAGTCTAGATTTTGATTGAATTAAAGTTCTAGATGATTGACAATTGGGTGTTTGTCAACCATTATATCAATGGGTAGAATT
>NW_021431199.1:0-223 GCF_001605985.2 Dendrobium catenatum | reverse complement strand
TTAGATCTTCAATTTGATTTTCAGACTCCGACAGTCTCTCCTCCTTGTCTGTAACATTATAGGAGGTTGCATATGTAAGACGTGGATGTTGAGGGTATTCAAGATAATGATAGGATGATGCTCGTGTGAGGTGTGAATGTCGAGCATATCCAAGACCCCATGTTGTAGATAAGCCATGACCAATAGGTCTTTGTGCATGCTCATTGTGCCAGAGTTCTCTGAA
>NW_021431198.1:0-277 GCF_001605985.2 Dendrobium catenatum | reverse complement strand
GAGATGAGATGTTGGGTCCATACCATCTTATGATAGTCGGGAGTGTTAATGTAGATCCTGCATCCTAATTATGATTCTATTTGTACATCAATTTTTCTATGATTGTGCTCCCTAGTCCATTCACATGAGTTGAATGCGGTCTGGGTTACAAAAACTAACAGTACACTTCCTTACAAGATCCTGTTACATCTCTTTCCCTAGTTTTGTTCATGTGGCGAATATGGCCCGGGTTATCAAAATCATTCATAATTCCCTCTCTTATAAAAAAAATATATGT
>NW_021431197.1:0-245 GCF_001605985.2 Dendrobium catenatum | reverse complement strand
ACTCGTCATTATGTTGAAAGCTTAATGATAATCTAACACGAGCAAATATTCCTCGACGCTATTTTTCATTTCGAAGCCATAATAAAAGTTCAAATTCTCTCTTAATATAGATTAAAGTTTTGTTTGTGATAGCTTCCTTATTACTTTCTAAAATAGTTTTTAATATAAATTTTTTTAACTAAGTATCATTAATAATTAAATTATGTGATTATTTATGTTATTAAAAAAAATAAAAATAGGCATAA
>NW_021431195.1:0-289 GCF_001605985.2 Dendrobium catenatum | reverse complement strand
CATAATGAATTAGGTTGTTAAACCTAAGCTTATGTCCTAGTGGCTAACCAAGAGGGGGGGTGAATTGGTAATTAAAAAAAATTTGAACACCACCCTCTTTTTACCCTCTTTTTAATCTTTGAAAATTAAAACTTAATTGTTAGTGAATTTATTAGAAAAAGATTTTTCAACCACAAGTTGTAAATGATAAACAAAATAAAAAGCGAAAAGTAAAGAACATTAGATTTATAGTGGTTCGGTCAAAACCAGACATACATCCACTCCCTGGAGGCACCCTCCGAGTATTGCA
>NW_021431194.1:0-242 GCF_001605985.2 Dendrobium catenatum | reverse complement strand
TAATGAAAATTATGAAAATAAGATTGACTATAGTGACTTAGTATTCATGCCAGGTGTATTAGTAAAACCGAAGTTAGAGAGGCTTTAAAGAAAATGAAGGGTGGAAAAGCAATTGGACCTAATGATATTTCATTAGAGGTGTGGAAATGCTTAGGAGATGAAGTAATTTCTTGGCTTACTAAACTTTTTAATAATATTTTGAAGACTAAAAGGATGCCAGATGAGTGGAGAATGAGTGTTAA
>NW_021431193.1:0-355 GCF_001605985.2 Dendrobium catenatum | reverse complement strand
GATCAACAGATTTTCCCTTAAGGTCCTTATCCAACTGGACTAAGGAACTCATGGGTGTACTAACAGGTTTAGCATTGTCCATTTTATATTTCTTGAGGATGTCCTTAATATATTTAATTTGGTTAAGAAATTTCCTTCCCAAGTTGCTTAATGCTAAAACCTAGAAAGTAATTTAAATCTCCCATTAAACTCATTTCAAATTCACTACTCATTGTTTTAGAAAAATAATCATAAAGAATTTTATTTGAAGATCCAAAGATGATATCATCCACATAAATTAGAACAATGAGTATTTTCTTTCCAAATTTCTTTAAAAAGTTGAGTTGTATCCACACTTCCTTTTTCAAAAGATCTT
>NW_021431192.1:0-303 GCF_001605985.2 Dendrobium catenatum | reverse complement strand
TATCGTCCAGGACGATCTCAGGATCGGCCAGGACGATCTATTCAAAAAACCTTAGTTACTTCAGGACGATAAATATCGGCCAGCTCGAAAACAGGGCGATGCTTAGGACGATTTTCCCCTGATTTGAACTGATCGGCTAGGACGATCGTGAGATCAGCCAGGACGATTGTGAGATCGGCCTGGATGATCAAGCAAATTTTAAATCATCCAGTTTGCATCCAGGGCGATGCTCTGGCCGATCTTCTGAGATTTGTGCTGATCGGCCATGCCGATGTCCATATCGGCCTGGACGATAAAGTCGGC
>NW_021431191.1:0-255 GCF_001605985.2 Dendrobium catenatum | reverse complement strand
TTCATTTCATTCTTGAATAATTTGGCCGGTATCTAAATAAATTTTTGAGGTCTTGTTTTGGTCCCCGTTAGAAAACTAGCGGGTAGTTCCTTTGTACGACCTTTTTGTAAAGAAAATCCCTGTGTGCTAATTCGAATGTTGCAGTTACATTTTTCTTGTAGCTTGATGTTTGACTTAGCACTGGATCCAAAATCCCTTTGCCCAATCTTTAGTAATAGGTATAGTTACTTCTTTTAGTAACTTAATATATTATTT
>NW_021431190.1:0-513 GCF_001605985.2 Dendrobium catenatum | reverse complement strand
TTTTAGAGAAATCATCACAAAGATTTTTATTTGAAGAACCAAAAATGATATCATCCATATAAATTTGAACAATGAGTATTTCCTTTCCAAATTTTTTCAGAAAAAGAGTTGCATCCACACTTCCTTTTTCAAAAGATTTTTATAGTAGGAAGGTGCTCAACCTCTCATATCAAGCCCTAGGTGCCTGTTTTAATCCATATAATTCGTTTTTCAATTTAAAAACATGATTTGGATATTTTGAATTATCAAAAGCTGGTGGTTGTTCTACAAAAACATCTTCTTCAATTACTCCATTTAAAAAGGCACTTTTCACATCCATTTGATATAATTTGAATCCTTTAAAACAGACAAAGGCTAGCAAAACTCTAATTACTTCAAGTCTAGCTACAGAGGTAAAAGTCTATTCAAAATCAATCTCTTCAATCTGATTATACCCCTTAGCAACTAATATAGCCTTATTTCTAATGACTACACCAGAGTCATTCATTTTATTTTTGAATACCCACTTAGTTC
>NW_021431189.1:0-255 GCF_001605985.2 Dendrobium catenatum | reverse complement strand
GGATTTTCTTTCGTCTCAATTGAGTTTCTTGATTTTTAGATATTCAATTGACTATAAATTACCCGTAAACAATATAACACTTTATCAGTCTAAAAAAAATTACTTCTTCATTGAAATAATTTTATATATGAATAAGCATCCATGAAATTAACTATTTGATCTTCAAAAGTTGAGTGCCAAATAGTCTATACGAAAAAAGAAAAATAATTATTATTTTTCATAAAGAGAAAATAAAGAGAAAAGTACTTGTATCGG
>NW_021431188.1:0-213 GCF_001605985.2 Dendrobium catenatum | reverse complement strand
ACAGCAACACTTCTATGCATAGGGTTGGGTATGGAGTTATAAAATTCCCACCTTTTCTGCTTTATGTAACCTGCTAGAAGGGTCCAGTGGTTTCTGTGAATAATTGGATTAATTATTATACTGCTTGACTGAGCAGAATTGTAGTCTATGTGCTCGAGGAACAACACTGATTTTACATCCTTAAGCTTGTAATGCTGCAAACAATTAAATATA
>NW_021431187.1:0-254 GCF_001605985.2 Dendrobium catenatum | reverse complement strand
ATTTGTTTTGCCTAGTTCGAAACCCCGAATCAATTGACGCACATGCTTATACATAGGGTTTCGAAGCTCGGTCCTGGGAGTTTTGCATTCGGCTAATTCAAAGCTCCCTTAGGGTTTGAAGATCACCTAGCATTCGTAGCTCGCTAATCCTTCCATCATTCGTTGAACTCGCCTGGTTCGAAGCTTTCGTTGTTCGTTGTACTCGAATGGTTCGTTGTATTCGTATGCTTCGGTTGAAGGTAAGAATCGTTGCA
>NW_021431186.1:0-612 GCF_001605985.2 Dendrobium catenatum | reverse complement strand
AAAAAAGTTTGGTTTGTGTTTGATTCGGGCTTTATTGTTTGTGTTCATATTTGGTTCGTTTAATTTAAGGGTGTTCATGTTTGGTTCATGTTCGGTTCGTTTAATGTTTATCGAGCTTTAAACAAACAAGCCTTAATGAGCTATGTTCGTGAACATATTTACCAAACAATGTATTGAACAAACAAACATTAAATTTGTTCATGAACCTCTTAAACAAACAATTTAGCAAATATGGACAAATGTGAAATGCCTTTTGTTCAGAAAACTAAATTTATAATAAAGTAGTTGTCTATTTAAAATGAAAATATGATTAATCTATATGAATATATTCTTAAATGAAGTTTACTTGTTGCATTTCTCTCCATTCGAGCTTTTATCTATTTTTTTAGCGAGCTTAATGTCGAGCTTGTTCACGAACTTCAAATGATACTATTCGTGAACATAATTAACCGAACACATTAGTGTTCAAGCTTGTTTATTTAAGGATCGAGTATTTAAAATGTTGTTCAAGTTTGTTTGTTTAGTTAGTTAAACGATCACAAACGAGCTTTAATCAAAATCGAGTAGTTCGTCAAACGCTTGATTCGCTTGCAGCCCTATATATATATATAT
>NW_021431185.1:0-439 GCF_001605985.2 Dendrobium catenatum | reverse complement strand
TCTGACCCCGACCTTATCCGTCGCTACCTATCTTATTTTGTCCAACATAAAGTTTGATGAGGTTGATTTAATTAGCAACTATATTCTCCATACGACTTTTGTTCGTCTACCTACCACCCGACGGAAACAGAATCTAGCTCTTGGTTACCTAATAGGATATATCCTCCACAATAAATATCAATTGTCCTACCCTGGTGAACGCGGCATTCTTCCTATTTTTTATACGGATGCTTCCTTTCGTATTCTCTTTCATCGGGGACACGAGCCTGAAGAACCAGTCTTTGATGAAGAAGAAGGAGAAGATGCCCCAACAACAGCTCCAGCTCAACCACGACGCCATGCCGCACCCCGAGCACCTGCACCAGCACACCCTAACGATGATTTGGTCGCACGCTTCGACCAGCTGCAGACTCGTCTCGACATGCATATTCAAGAACAA
>NW_021431184.1:0-245 GCF_001605985.2 Dendrobium catenatum | reverse complement strand
GTTTTTTACGATGTTTTGTGTGGTGAAGGAGAATGAGTTTGATAATGAAGGGGCTGTCCAATGACATTGGTGGATATAGACTGATTTTTCATGGAGGGGTCAAGGTTTCTATTAGGAGGGTCAATGATCAGTTTGTTTGCAACAGGGGGCCTAGAGAAGTTATGTGTTCGAGAAAGAGCTTTGTGTCATGGTTTTCTGCTAAAGCTCTGACCACGATTTTTAGGCGCGTCCTTATCTTGCTCATT
>NW_021431183.1:0-322 GCF_001605985.2 Dendrobium catenatum | reverse complement strand
ATTTAAAAAAAAAAAAAAGTATTATGTATTATATTTTTATTCTAAGAGTTTTTTTGTGCAAAAGGATCATTTAGATATATATATATTCCTCGAAGAAAATATAAATAGGGGATATTTCCAAATAAGCTACCTTTTGCTACTTATGTACACCAAGTACAAGTCACAAATAGTTAAAAGAAATATAATACTAAAACTGAAGCTATCAAAGTGTAATGTTGTAATAATGTCATCCATATATGGAGCTCTTGGACCACCAAATGCCATTCTATCATAAATTTAATGAGCAAATCTACCTTTTCTACAAACTCTTCCATTCAATAAA
>NW_021431182.1:0-292 GCF_001605985.2 Dendrobium catenatum | reverse complement strand
GTAAACCTTTCAAATCGGGGTAGCCCGTCTATGAAATTCATGGAGACCTCTTCCCACACTCTGACGGGAAGGGCAAGGGGTTGTAGTAGTCCCCCTGGAGCCATGACCATGTATTAGTTCTTCTGGAAAAGCTCAAACCTAGCCACCATCTCCTCTACATCCTTGTGCATCCCCTTCCAACATAAATCTGCAACCAATCTCTTGTATGTCTTCTGCATACCAGAGTGACCACCGACAGTGCTCCAGTGGAACCTCTATAGCAAGTGCGGGATATGAATCGAGGTTCGCGATA
>NW_021431181.1:0-241 GCF_001605985.2 Dendrobium catenatum | reverse complement strand
TACAGAGAGCAAATCGTCATGTACGATAATTTAATTTCATCGGGAAGAAAATCTTACAGAGAATAAATCGTCCCGGATGATTTTTAATTTCGTCCTGGACGAATAGGACTTAGAAAAATTTTTCAACCCAGTTCCTATTCAATTCATGTGCTCAATAGGAGATAACAGTCTGATCGTCCCGTACGAACTGTTATCGTCCCGTACGATTGTTAAGATAGTTGCTATTTGCATGCTTTACATT
>NW_021431180.1:0-250 GCF_001605985.2 Dendrobium catenatum | reverse complement strand
TCGTCGAGAAGCGGTAGTGTTAGGGAGTTAGGGGGATGTAAGGTTGGTTCGGAGGTTCAAGCTGGTAGGCGAGATGGGGGTAAGTCGGTCGAGGGGAATGTTGGAGGGGTTGGTGGCTCGGGATCTGGCGGGGGTGCTAGTAAGGACCGGAGACTCTCGATGGTGGGCTCGAGTGGTGCGGAGGTTGTGGGATCCGAGCGAAGGCAGTAGGTCTACACTCGGTGCCCGGTCAAGGTTGGAGGGGGGAAAA
>NW_021431179.1:0-332 GCF_001605985.2 Dendrobium catenatum | reverse complement strand
TCATAAAAACTAAACACATTTCAAAAATAATCCAAATTTAAAGCAAATATAACATATGTTGATATTAATGAAAAAGATTACAAAATCACTTCATAATATCAATACTAAAATAAAAAGGAAAAAAAACAAAATATACTGAACTTTTAACACAACTAAAACAAACTAAAACAATTACTAATACAAAAAATATCTAAAAAATCATCACTCAAATTTCTATTCTTCTAGAGGAGGAGGAGGAATGCCACCAAATAAGTTGAAGTAGGAAGTCATCAACATAACATTGGTATTAATTTTGATGAACTTTATTTCTTATACTACCAATGTCCTGTTGC
>NW_021431178.1:0-366 GCF_001605985.2 Dendrobium catenatum | reverse complement strand
TGAAAAATACTTCAAAAGGATGCTTAAGTACAAGTCTTAAAACAACCATAAATTTTTAATTTGTCCATCTCTATTTGTACAATAAGATCTAGGTTCGTACAATACGATGAGTTCAAAAACAAGAATCTTCCAGTACGATGAAAATAGTCATTTAAAAGAACTATTCAATTCAGCAAACATATTTTATAATATGACCATAAGTTTGTAATATACGATTAGTTTAATTTTCCTCTATTCGTACATAACAATCACGGGGACAATTGGAAATTATCTCTATGGATTGTTCGCTATGATTTACATCATATAGTGTGATTAGTGTAATATCAATTGTTTGTATAATACGATATATATATATATATATATATA
>NW_021431177.1:0-806 GCF_001605985.2 Dendrobium catenatum | reverse complement strand
TACCGTCAAAGGTTGAGGCATCTACCTTGATGTTTTTAAATAGAGGTGTTAAGATCGTGATTATGTTCATAGCCGTACTGAGGAGCTCGATAAGGGGCACGGGAGTGACCCTCATCTGGAAAGGTATCGTCCCCATACAGTGAAGGAGGTCTAGAAGGTGTGTACGGTGTAGGATGATTCCTAACTTGTTGCTAATGCGTCAAATCGCCCTGTCTTCAGTTAGGTCGGATTGGTTTTCTTGAAGTTGTTGGCTAATGGTGTTCATCTTACCTACCAACAGATCTAGGTCCTATGTAATTGTTCTGGATCCATCCTAATATCTAAGGGTAACTCAGAGATATGCAAATTGAAAGAGATTAAATATGTTAGCAGTCCAATTAATGATGTATGCAGGATGCAATTTAGATGCTAAACAAATAAGAAAGAAAATCTAACACGCATCTAAATGCAAATCATGCTTTGATACCAAATGATATAGAACTTAAAGGCCTAGGCAATGATAAATAAAAATTTTGCATGCCTTAATTTAAAGAGCAATATTAACTAAAAGACTTGTAGTGATTTAAACAACGAAATAAAATCAAAAATGGGTGAAACTAGCTTAGGCCAAGTCACGCAATTGGAAGCTAAGATCACAAAAGAATCAATTACTCAAGCATATCATATATGGAAGGTTTTCAACGATAAATTCTATATTAACAATGAGACTAGTCATTATGAAAATATCTCTCTCACTCAACTCTCTAAATTACTAGGCTTAGCGAAGGGAGTTAACACAACCTTTATGAATCAACTAAGACCACAAG
>NW_021431176.1:0-364 GCF_001605985.2 Dendrobium catenatum | reverse complement strand
AAAATGAAAATGCTAACACCATTGACCCTGTGCCAAGACATGCACTTAATTATGAGGGCTAAGCAGCTCCATCTGTGCAATTATATTTATTAATTTAGCCCTCATTTTTATTTGGGGGGAAGCTGAGCAAGCACCTGCATAAAACATTATTAGAAATAATTATAATGCTCCCACCTTTTACTAGCTTGAGCATGGCCACCTGCACGGAAGAACAGTATATATATGGCGCTCCTGACCTATGGGTAGGTCTAATGCTCACATCCAGAGTGCAGAAAAAGTAAGCAAACACACCAATCAATTTTCAAACAGCATGCAGTGAAAACTATGAAAAGCTCCGGCACACAGTAGAAAAATAAAACCCAGC
>NW_021431175.1:0-317 GCF_001605985.2 Dendrobium catenatum | reverse complement strand
CCCCCCCTCAAAAAAATCAAATGCATTTCTACTGCTTATGCTCATCAACCTTTTTGTTCCAAATTTGTTTGGGTTAACAAGTATATACTATATAATAAAATATAGTTTTTTTCTAATAAATGCATTTCTTTCTCTTCCTTATTGCCCAAGCTTTATTTATTCAAACAATTGATATTTAATTAAGCAGTATCACATTTATCTATGTGCAGAATTGTTTCAATGTCTCAATTTTAAATTTTCTTTTTAGTACAAGTTTGAGCTTTAATGATGTCGGAATTCGGCGATCTTAGGCTCGTTGGATTTCTCTCGTTGAGCCG
>NW_021431174.1:0-283 GCF_001605985.2 Dendrobium catenatum | reverse complement strand
GTAATAAGTACTTCTCAGGGAATTTAGCCATATCCAATTGTTTAAAAACCCTCAAACAATGAGAACACAGCAATCCCATGGTTTCATACTTCTTACAGCTGCATTGAATGTTACCTTCTGTTGCATCAAAGTGAACAACCCAAAGATGGTTTTGATTCTTTTTCTCTATGTAGTTGACTAGAAACTTTGAAGAATCAGTCGAGAAAAAATCTATACTCATTTCTCCCACAGCCTTTATAAATTCTACCTCAAAAATTGAATATATTCTTCTTGAGTAAAATCT
>NW_021431173.1:0-505 GCF_001605985.2 Dendrobium catenatum | reverse complement strand
ATATTTCTCAGCCAAACTTTCTTTCACGTAGAGTGGGTATCATAAATATTTTGTCCATTTGAGCTATCTGAACGTTGATATTTACTTTGCAATGGACAAAATGAGAGCCGCATGCTTGGTTTGCCATTCATTGAGATCTAAGATCTTTCTGAAGACTGGATTTTAATATCTGGCTAATCTTCCATAGGGAAATTGCAGAAGTTGTTGATGGCAAGTCCTTTTCATGAATTTTTTGAGTTCATCAATAATGCCATACCTCTCATCATTGAACAAAGCTTGTTGGAAATGAGGATCTAGCGGTAGCGGTGTTTTGTGCAGTAGCACTAGTAGGGATCTCATTGGAGATGGTCTTGATTTGGTAGGCATGACGTAGGGCCTCAATCTTGAAGATGATATCCTGGGAGAATTTTTGTCGCTCCCCTGATCAGCTTGTGCTTTGCTGCCTCCTTACCCCCTTTGCCACCTCCTCATCAACTTTTCCATTTCGACAAATTAAGCCTTAAAC
>NW_021431172.1:0-753 GCF_001605985.2 Dendrobium catenatum | reverse complement strand
AAGCAATCCGGATGCCCATAAACACCAGAAATAGCAAATCCACTATGCCAAAGATCCTGAGAGGAGTTCTTTCCAAATCAAGCAGTCTTTGACTCCAAAATCCAAAAATTTCCTCCCCGGTGAATAAGAAAAGGGGAGAGTCAATATCAAGACCGCACCGCCACCGGATCTGCAACATTAATACAAGCAGATAGAAGGCGTCTACAACATTCATATTCGGCCTTTAAGGCCTTCAACAAAGAAAATTCATGATCAAAGGTATGAAGCCCATAGAACCTTGTCCTTTTATACGGATCAATAGAAGTCGACAGGGTTCGAACTATCAAATAGATACACGGTTGTGGGGATCGATGTTTTTGTTTCAATACACTCATATTAGGCTTTCAAGGCCTGCAATCAAAATAATTCACTAAACAAAAGGCACGAAGCCTACAAAACCTGATCCTTGATCAACAACTTGGTCGAGTTGACAGGGTTCAATAAAAAGGGAAATGACCCCAAACACCCCGATGATGGCCGTTTTGATTGTCTATCTCAACCGGAGGGGTTCACAAACATTTCCAAATAACTTCCAAATATTCAATTGTTTTTTCCAAACTCCACCCAAAAATCTAAAATCCCACAAATCCCAAATTCAAATCCAATATATTTAAATTTGAAATCAAATCATCAACGCTTAAAGCAAAATTCATCCACCCTCCGCAATAGTTTGCCAAGGTGGATAAATTCAAATAAACTCTAGCTCACAAAGAG
>NW_021431171.1:0-851 GCF_001605985.2 Dendrobium catenatum | reverse complement strand
CCAGACAATTCCTAGATCAAGGCTGCTGCCCACCGGTTTGATCTCCACGATCCCCCCTGGACGTCGCCATCGTTCACCTGGCAGCAATCCGAGCCTTCCCCAGTTCAATCTCGGCCGTTTAAGATCCCGAAGGGTGGCCGAATACCCCTGAGCTCACCAGACCTCACGAGGCATTGGCATTCGCTCTGATTCGATTCCTAGAGCTCCTTCAAACTCCCAAAAGGTTCCTTCGAGCGTAGAGACCGATCCCTCCTTCCGTTTGAGTAAATGCCCGTGAGAGCTCTCGGTGTCCCGCTCGAAGTCGCACCTCCGGCCGTCCTCCGATCCCGACGCCTGAAGGAGAACTGTTTGCCCCCGTCCCCTGAAGCTTCCTGATTGAGAAGCTCATTCGTTGAGGCCTTCTCTGCGGTAATTTCTCCATCTCGAGCTCCCTAGCTAGGTAGTTTGGTCAAGTGTGAAGGAAACCTTCACCCCAAAGGATTTCCACCGTTGGATTGAAGGTTCCCACCATCTTGATCCTCCCTGCAAAATTTCATCAGAGTTCGCCGGAGGGATAGCTCGGATCAAGCCGGAGAAACCCCGCTGTCTCGGATACGAGCGGGAGGTTGAAGACGAAATCCGAGCCGCGGCTTGGATTAAATCCCACGGTATTGGAGCGCTGTTAATCTCAGCCGTTCCATCCGCCATACAACGGCTGTCATTAACCCGGACGTTAATCGTTAGCGCCAATCATTGCCTGGCGAATTGACGCGCGACGCGTGGTAATGGCTGCTGACTGTGTAATTACCGGATTAATAAATCCAGAAATTCAAGGAATCTTCAAAAATTCATAACTCCCTGCACACTTGTCC
>NW_021431170.1:0-360 GCF_001605985.2 Dendrobium catenatum | reverse complement strand
TTCCAAAATATTAACATATCTCTTTTGTTAATTCAGATGGATTTTTTCCTGGGTACTGAACAAGCTTTGCAGCAACACTTTAATGGTACTGATGATACATCGCAACAAAGGGACATAAATACAATTACAGAGCTTTGTCGTGGTTTGCGTAGGCAGTTGTATATTCAAGATCAAGGATATTTTGAGGATAGAGGTGAGCATGATGCACCATTCTCCATGACCCAGGAACCTCCTCACCAGTACAGTGGATATGCTGGACCGTCCTCTTATCCTGATCAAGGGCCCTCTACGGACCTCTTCAGCAGCCAGGTGCCAGCGGATTTGGAAGCATACCTCAGCCCAGATTTCGTACCGAGCTCG
>NW_021431169.1:0-211 GCF_001605985.2 Dendrobium catenatum | reverse complement strand
CCAGGGGCGGATCCAGCTTCTTTTTTCATGGTGGGCAAAAAAAAATTTTTTTGTGGGGGATGGGCAAAGATGCTTATGATTGATTAAATGAGGGTAAAAAATTTTTTTGAGAGGGGGCAAAATACTCAAAATATTCCAAAATATCCCTCTAAAATTTAAAAAAAAAAATTTTGAGGGGGGCAAATCAACTCAATGGGAATCCGCCCATGCT
>NW_021431168.1:0-261 GCF_001605985.2 Dendrobium catenatum | reverse complement strand
TTGATTTAAATACTTGATTATCCTCTTTCTCCCGTTCTCTCTCACTTTCTCTCTCTTGGCATTCATCTCTCTCTCTCCCTTCGGGGCGCATTTTTTAAATGAAGCAGTTTTTTAGTCAAAATATGCAAAAGCAGCATAGCTAGAAAAAAATTTAAGAACGAGCAAATACGCCAAAGAGTTCAGCGTATTATTAATACGCCAAATATATGGGCGTATTTGTGTTAGAGAGAGAAAATGAGAGGGATGAGAGAACGGCTGTGT
>NW_021431167.1:0-228 GCF_001605985.2 Dendrobium catenatum | reverse complement strand
ATTAATTGCTTATTTAACTATTATTTAAATAATTATTACCTTAATTATTTTAAAAGTAAAAATTATTTTTAAATTTCTTTGAAACATTGGTTGGATGAACAGTGGATCTCCCATTCATTTATTTACATTGAATTACTTTGAATTACATTACTTTCTAAAATTATTTATTTAGTATATGTACATCCCATTCATTTAGAGAGAGTCGCCTTAGATGGTTTGGTCACATAA
>NW_021431166.1:0-400 GCF_001605985.2 Dendrobium catenatum | reverse complement strand
AATCTTGGGAAGGGTTGCTTGCGAACTCAGATAAATCTGTTGGGATTATCTGCGAACTCAAGTACTCCCTATCAATCTAATGAGCTTATAATTTCTGAATCAAGTATTGGAATTGATAACTGCAACATTGCTTTAAATGATAAGGTGGTAACAGCAGAGGTTTGTTCTGCAGAAACAAATTCTGTGGAAAACAAAAATCAGTTCAATATACTTCTTTCAGTTGACGAAGAAGGGAAGAATATAGATCTGGTGGATAGCGAAGAAGGTGAACTTTCTGAAAATGTAAGTATTGCTGTTAAAAATGTGCCTCAAGTTGAATGGAAGAAATCTATTAAGAATGAAAACAAAGTTGATGATATTCAGAATTCTGTAATAGATGGGAAATTGATTAAATCAGCTC
>NW_021431165.1:0-281 GCF_001605985.2 Dendrobium catenatum | reverse complement strand
TTCATAAATTGTGGGAGAAAGCTTTCTTATAACACTTGATGATATATGGCGTGGAAGTTGAGAATTTGTTGGAGAACAACCATGAGCTTCATAATCATAAATCCTATAGTTGGGTGCTTGCTTAGTGGTAAATTTAAAAGATAATGAAGTAATCCTATGTTGGCTTGAAACATGTTTTTCTCCTACGCCTGAATCTTCACTTGAAAGTTATGTTGGTAATTGCATTGAATCGTTTATTGGCAAAATTTTCTTTCGAGAAGTGCGGTTTTGATTTTTATCCT
>NW_021431164.1:0-322 GCF_001605985.2 Dendrobium catenatum | reverse complement strand
ATATACTTGGTTGAATAACAAGAGTAGTAATAATAAAATTTGGGTTAGACTTGATAGAATTTTGATGAACATGGAAGGGCCTCGTTTGGTTCCCCTGGCAACGGTTAAGCATTTTATTCAACTGGCTTCAGATCATTGTCCATTGTTATTGAATTTAACTTCTGTTTCTCCAAGATTTGGAAGCAGATGGTTAAGATTTGAAGACATCTAGATGACGTGCCCGGTTACCTAGAAGCTTGTTTCGAAGAACTGGACAAATAAAGATTTCAGTCAACCTGATGAGGAGTTGAACTGGAAATGATCTAGAACATTTAAAGCTTTG
>NW_021431163.1:0-557 GCF_001605985.2 Dendrobium catenatum | reverse complement strand
ATGATTTTTTTTCACTAAAAAGTAAAAATTTTAGTTATGAAGCAATAAAAAATTGTCCAAATGATGTCTTCGCTTGACCATTTTCTTAAGTTTTATCGTTTATGCGACGCCACATTTGGCCATTGCCAGCTAGAATTCCTTGGCGCTGTTGACGTCTCCGCTAGGCCGTCGAATTTCAAAGGAACTATTGGGATGAAGTATTTAAGGATTTCCCTTATATAAACCATAGGATATCGTCGTGAGCCGGTAGAGTATCTAATTTGCATCTCTTCCAATCTCCTTTTTTTCTTACTTTCGTTGGACCACTGCCTGATCGTGAATGGCCATCAAACTTCCACCAGGCTGTCGACTGCCAACAAATTTTCATCCGGCTGCCTATCGCCCCAACATTACATCACATTATTTTTTTTTCATTATTATATTTATATTTTGATGCATTTTATTGAATAGAATAGAATTAATCTCAATTAAAAAATTACCAAACCATCTCAACCCTAGTAAAAAAAAAAAATCCCAAACATATCTACAATACTAAGTTCAAAAAAAGTTTCATTAAA
>NW_021431162.1:0-1187 GCF_001605985.2 Dendrobium catenatum | reverse complement strand
ATTTGTTAAAATAAAATTATCATAATTGAAATGAGACCCACTACTTATTATTTTAAAATCCTTGGGGTGGAGGGGATACCAAAAATAAAACAACCTAAAAGGTTGATTAGCATCCCATAATTCCCAACCGGTTAAAAAATAATAACTAGTACTGATCCCATAAACAATTACTCTAATTTCATAAAACAAATATAAAACTAAAACAAAATAAAAAAACCTACACAAATTGACTAAGAAGTAAAAAACCAGAACATCATAAAACAGAAAAATGCCTAAGCAAGCTTCAAGTAGGCATCTCTTAACTAAACGACTGCCATCAGTTGAATCCTTAGGAAAAGGTTTCCCACATCTGAAACAGAAATATAACATTTCCGAATGCAAAGGACATTATTCATATCAAGAATTATGATATCCTTGTTGAACAAAAGCTCCATCTTCAAGCACCGAAAGAATCCCCAACTGCTCCTTTTGAAATTACAATTAACTTTTCTTTTTTTTGGAATTTCCTCAATAGGTCCTAAGAATTTAAGTTGTTTAGTGTTTTTCTTAACACTAACCGTACTTGTATTCTTATTACTATTAAAAAAATTCAAAGATTTAGAACTCTTAGAAACATCTTGATTGGGATGAGTGATCCCAAATCCATGTTTTTCCTGAATAGAAACAGTTGGATTACCTTCAACAACTCTGAAATCTTCAAAATTTACCTCCATAGGCGGAATTATGGAAATCTCCACCTTCTCCAACTTTTTTGAAATTGGAGAATCCTCATTATTCAATATGAAATCAGCTTCTACTCTTGCAACATTCCTTTCCACCGTAATTTCATTTTATGGTATTAAAACAGAATCATTTCCACAAAATTCTGCCTTGCTATTGAGATTTTCAGACCCGCAACCTCTTGCAAAACAGACAGAACCTCATTGGTTTTCCTGCAGTTTTTATTCCCATTGTATCTAATTGCATTTCCGTCTGAAGGTAATTCCTGATCAGAATCCATACCATTCACAGATGTTCCATCTTGATTTATTCCAACACAACCTTTGCTTAACTCTTCAGTAACAGCAGCTTCAACGGCATTTACTTCATTATACCGTCATCACTTGTTAGTGTCAAAATAAATCTTCCACTTACTAGATATCGATAATCCTATTTATCTGTAAACCTCAAATTATTATAGTTTAATG
>NW_021431161.1:0-553 GCF_001605985.2 Dendrobium catenatum | reverse complement strand
TACTAGGCTTAGAATCCGGGTTGTTGTCAGTGGTGCCCACCCACTTTACTTTCTGCAAAACTCTGGTTTGTAAAAAGCAAGGCAACTTTGCATATGGACATTTATTAATTAATTTATATTTAATGTGATGAGTTGATTGCCTCTAAGATTGCCTGCTTTTTGTAGTTTTTTGGCGATTGTGTGTCGCTTTTGTTTTAGCCTGGACACGTGAGACTCGTAAGGGTGTGAAAGTTTTATACTCATAATTTTAAAAGTCTAAAATTTTAGTGAGTCTAAATAACATAGAAATACAACGAACCTAGGAAATTAGCCGGGGATCGACCCCGAGGTCACATGCATATTTCTGCACTTCTTCTTTCCTTGTTTTAGACTCTTCCCCGCCTGCGGGTAGAGTCTGGATAGTCTGACCTATGAGGACGAGGTGCCGGACCTGGGGAAGCCCAGTCTTCTAAAAAAATTATTTTATAAGCCTGTGTTTAAAATTTCAAGCATACTTGATTTGGAAGTTGTCAACTAACATGCATTGCATTAGATACGAACTAAAAGAGTCAAA
>NW_021431160.1:0-949 GCF_001605985.2 Dendrobium catenatum | reverse complement strand
TAGCCCATTCTTTTGATTTTGACTGCCATCTTGGGACTTGATTGGTGTGCTCCATAAAGTCCTTTGTGAACTTCTGCTACCACCTTATCAATTTCTCGAGTCCCTAGGCACCTTAGCCACATTTGATCGAAAGCACGTCGATACAATGTGTTGTTGACAAAAGCATATCACAGTGCTCTCTTTCTGATTTGAGCAGCTAGTGATTTGTCTGTTGGAAATTTACTTTCTTTAAAGTAATCAACGAAAGGTTTCCTCCAGTCATCTTCTTCTTTGATATCTAAGCAATACCACCATGATTCTGAAGCTTGACTAGCTTTACGTCTTTTCTTAGGAACTTGTTGTTCTTCATATTGATCTTCAGGATCAGCTAGTTGGGGAGGTTGAGGATCAACCGGAGTTGCATCCTGCTGGCTTGAATTTGGTATTCTCTCTTACTGCGAGAATTGTAGTAATGCTGGCTCTAGGATCCGACGACTTTGCACCATAATTATTATAGGCCATTCGTCGTCCATATTTGCCATTTCTTTAGCCAATTTGGCAAGAGAATCGGCTTTGGCATTTTCACCCAGTGGAACTTGAGTTAACTTGACAATTGAAATTTGCTTCATAAGCTCAAGAACTCGCCGATGATAGAATGCCAACTCAAACTTGGTGATTTTGTAAACTCCCAATACTTGATTTACAACAAGTTGAGAATCGCCAAAAATTTGGAGGTTTCGGATTCGGACATCGATTGCAATCTCCAATCCAGCTATTAGGGCTTTATATTCAGCTTCATTGTTGGTCCGAGGTTCAGTTAAGCTGAATGAGAATCTCATTATGCCTCCCTCGGGTGCTACGAAAATGATTCCAATTCTGGCTTGAGCTTTTTCGAGATTTGGAGACCGAGCACGTTTGATTGACGATGCTCCGTCAAAGTACATTTCCCATACTCGTAGCATCTCCTCCT
>NW_021431159.1:0-356 GCF_001605985.2 Dendrobium catenatum | reverse complement strand
GAGGTAAGTTTCAGCAAGTGATCGAGATTCTCTGCCTGCTTCAGGAGGAAGCAAAAGGTGGAAGGTTCTCTGCCTTGCTAGGTGTGGCAAAAAGAGGTGTTTATAAAGGCTTTTCTGCCTTGCTGTGAGGGCTAAAGGAGAGTCACATTTGTAGTGCAATACTCGGAGGGCGCCTCCGGGGAGTGGACTTAGGTCGAGTTGATCGAACCACTATAAACCCTTGTGTTCTTATTTTTTTACTGCTTTCGCATTTTATTTTCTTCCGCACTTATTTTTTTATGGTAATTTGGTTTGTATTCGTGCTTTGCTTAAGGAAATTTTTTTAAACACCAATTCACACCCCCCCCCCCTCTTGG
>NW_021431158.1:0-235 GCF_001605985.2 Dendrobium catenatum | reverse complement strand
TTCGCCGATTGTATTGATTTGATGTCAATTGCTTTTATGACGTATTGATTTGATCGTTATTATTGATTTGATTGTTATTGAGATATGGAGCCAATTAATACTATTGACTGGAGAAATTGATTGATACAGATCCACTGTTGTAGCATCGTTCGTGGTCGTCAATGAATTGTTCTCTTTATGGATATGGATACATGCACCGCCGTATTGACGAGAAATAAGTGAGATTGAACGATAG
>NW_021431157.1:0-595 GCF_001605985.2 Dendrobium catenatum | reverse complement strand
TTGCGATATGCATTTGTAAATGACATGTTGTACAGACAAGCCTTTGATCAAATATGGCTAAGGTGCTTGGGGACCAAGGAAGCTGATAAAGTGGTAGCAGAAATCCACGAAGGGTTTTGCGGAGCACATCAGTCAGGTCCCAAAATGGCCGCTCAAATCAAGAGGATGGGTTACTATTGGCCAACTATGGTCAGAGATTGTATTGACCACACTAAGAGGTGCCACGAATGTCAAATCCACGGCGATGTTATACATCAGCCTCCAAATCCGTTGCACCCGACAATAGCATCTTGGCCATTCGAATGCTGGGGCACTGACATAATCGGGCCAATAGATCTGCCGTCATCAGGAAGACATCGTTTTATTCTGGCAGCAACAGACTACTTTTCCAAGTGGGCAGAAGCAGCTCCATTCAGAGAGGTCACATCCGAGTATGTGATTAATTTCTTCACACATAATGTCGTTTACAGATTTGGTGTGCCACGTTGCATAATCTCAGATAATGGTACCGCATTCAAAAGTACAAAAATTTACAAGTTTGTTGATCGGCACAAAATCGATTGATGATATTCATCAATATACAATCCGAGGGCAA
>NW_021431156.1:0-302 GCF_001605985.2 Dendrobium catenatum | reverse complement strand
TATCGTCCAGGATGATAAAGGTATTGGCCAGGATGATATGACTAGAATTTGAAACAAAAAGAAGGATGGTGATGATCAAAGCCCTCAGAAAAATAAAAGAAAAGCAGACAAAAAACAGACAAAAAATACAGTAATAGAAAGGAAAAATACAAGGAAAATAAAAAATGAATATTTTTGGATTTTAATTTTTCTAATTTTTTTTTGTTTTATGGAGGCATCATATGATAATCTTTCAAAAAGTTAAACTTTTAAAGTTCCAAGAGATGAAGGAGTTTAACAAATCCCAATCAGAAGAAGGTAGA
>NW_021431155.1:0-645 GCF_001605985.2 Dendrobium catenatum | reverse complement strand
CTTTCTCTCCTCAAGGTCTTCTCAGGTCAAGGCACCAGCCAAAGGTCTTAAAAACGTTGAACAAGAGCTCTTAAATAGAAGAGCTTCAAAGGTGCTCATTAATTGCAAGTAGACGACTGTATCGTCCAGGCCGATATGGACATCGGCCTGGACGATCAGTACAAAATTTAGAGGATCGGCCAAAGCGTCGCCCTGGATACACTCCTGGAAGATTGAAATTTGGCTTAATCGTCCCGGACAATATCACGATCGTCCTGGCCGATCAATTCAAATCAGAGGCAAACCGTCCTGAGCATCGCCCTGTTTTTGAACTGGGCGATATTTATCGTCGTGAATTAACTTAAGGTTTTTGACTAGATCGTCCAGGATGATATGATCGTATCAATCATCCTTAATTACTTCCTTGATTTCCTGATCAATTAAGGCTTAATTTGGTAATTTTGTCCAGGTCGATCCTTTGATCGTCCTGGTCGATAATTTAAAAATACAGTATACCTTAACTGTTTATGGCGGCTACTTCTTTCTATTTTGAGCTTATCATCCTGGCCGATACACGTATCGTCCAGGCCGATATGTTAATAACGGCTACCTTAATTAAGAATTCTTACTTAGACTTTTTGTTTTAAGCTGATCGTCCCGGACGAT
>NW_021431154.1:0-274 GCF_001605985.2 Dendrobium catenatum | reverse complement strand
ATGATTGAGGAGAAAAGACGACGAAGTAATGGAGTGGTAATTTTGTTGTGAAAATAGAGAATAAATGGTATGAGTGTAATATTTAAAAATTAGATGTTAAATATGTAATATTATAAAGTGGTATGTATGTAAAAATCCCAAAAAGTTTTGCTTTTCCCTTTCTATTTGCTGCGTTCCTTCGCATTAGTGTAGAGTTTTGCACGAGTTCTTCTTCGTCGCTGTTCGACTTCGCTCCGTCGACGACGTTCCCTTGCTGCTGGATCGGAAGTTTCGA
>NW_021431153.1:0-2864 GCF_001605985.2 Dendrobium catenatum | reverse complement strand
AAAAAAAAAAACGACGTCGGAAATCATTACCGGCGGTTTGTTTCACCGATGGTGTTCCGGCGGTATAAACCGCAGGTTATCGCCGGTGTTTTTACCGACGGCTTCCCGGCCATTCGACCGTCGGTAAAAATATCATCGTTCGACCGCCGGGAAACGTACCGGCGGTCATAACCGAAGGAATTGTTGGGGGTTGTAGTCGTCGGCGTGTCGTCGAACTACCGCCGGATACTGTCGATAAACCGCAAGTAAATACCGCCGATAAATACCGGCGGTTATAAGGGATTTCCGGCGGTGTCAATCAGCCGTCCGGTATCGAAGTTTCCGGAGCGTAAACCGTCGGTTAGCCGCCGAAAACCTGTATCATATGGAAAAAAAATTGACAGCCTCTCCTCTATTTGAGGGATTTTCACCCTAAACTCTAAACCTGCACAGAAAATAATAACCACAATTTTTGGCAACATGCCACTATAATCAATCACAGCAATTATCACAAATATATTCATGAGTTAAACCAAACAAAACAATAAATGAAACCAAAGTTCTAACTTCACAATTTTAATCAAGTTCATCAAACCAAAGTTCTAATTTCACAAGTTCTAAGTTCAATAAGTTCAACCAATAAGTTTACAATCAAATCATCATAAGTTTATCAAACATAAAAAAGTGCTAATCCACAATTGTATCCTCGCTGTCTGGAGATGCATGTGGCTAGCTGCTCTGTCTCTTGCTCTTTCTTCCTTTGATTTTCATTTCTGTATGATTGCAGCTCTGCTTGCATTTCATTTTAAACCTTTCTCATCTCTTCAATCTCTCTAGTCAGCCCTGAATTTCATCAACAAAAAGCATACACTAAGGTACATCCTCTTGCAAATGTTTAGTGAGAATATTCATGACTAATACGTCTACTTTCTTAATCGGGTCATCTGAAGGCTGTCGTTTTTGGATGGTTGAAGTCACTCATCCACCTAAGCACCCTCATCTCTGCAACACTTAACTTAGTATTATGCTTTTCTTTTATTGACCAAGACTCGGCACCATAAAGCATTGTAGATCTCACCACCATCTTATAGAATTTTCACAAAAGTTTGAGGGGGACTTTTCTATCACGCAATAACAAGCCCGATTCATTCCTCCATTTCAACCATCCAACTTGAATTGTGCTGATAATATCCCCTTCTATTTCACCATCACTCTGAACAAAAGATCCAAGATATCTAAAACGTATACTTTTATTAATTACTTGATCGCCCAAAGTCACAATCCCCTCGCTAGGTCTATTACTACTAAAATTACACTCTATATATTCAGTTTTAGATCTACTCAAGCGAAAACTTTTAGACTCTAAAATTGACCTCCATAATTCGAGTTTAACTTCAACTCCCTTTCTAGTCTTATCAACATGTAGAATTTCATCAACAAAAAGCATACACCAAGGTACATCCTCTTGCAAATATTTAGTGAGAATATTCATGAATAATACGTCTACTTTCCTAACCGGGTCATTTGAAGGCTGTCATTTTTGAATGGTTGAAGTCACTCATCCACCTAAACACCCTCATCTCTGCAACACTTAACTTAGTATTATGCTTCTCTTTTATTGACCAAGATTTTATACCATAAAGCATTGTTGATCTCACCACCATCTTATAGAATTTTCCCTAAAGTTTGAGGGGGACTTTTTTATCACACAACAAGCCCTATTCATTCCTCAATTTCATCCATCAAACTTGAATTGTGCTGAGCATATCCCCTTCTATTTCACCATCACTCTAAACAAAAGATCCAAGATATCTAAAATGTGTACTTTTATTAATTACTTGATCGCCTAAAGTCACAAACCGCTCACTAGGTCTATTGCTACTAAAATTACACCCCATATATTCAGTTTTAGATCTACTCAAGCGAAAACCTTTACTCTCTATAGTTGACCTCCATAATTCGAGTTTACCTTCAACTCAATCTCTAGTCTTATCAACATGTAAAATATCATTAACAAAAAACATTCAACTAGGTACATCCTCTCGCAAAGGTCTACTTAGAAAATCCATGACTAAAGCAAAAAAATATTGGCTACATTCTCTCGCAAATGTCTAGTGAGAACATTCATGACTAAAGCAAAAAGATGTTGACTTAAGACTGATCCTTGATGTAATCTAACCCAAATAACAAAAATCAACAATTAAAATATCATCCACAAAAAGCATACAGCAAGGTACATCCTCTCGCAAATGACTAGTGAGAACATCCATGACTAAAGAAAAAATGATATGGGCTTAGACCTGTTCCTTGATGTAAATCAACTGTAATAACAAAAAATATAAAAAAATTACAAACGCTCACCTCGGATGCAGTGTCGCGCACGGGAGTTGGCGGCCGGAGGCCTAAATGATCTTGGTCGGCCGGAGGGACCTTGTCGGCGGCCGGAGACAGCTTGTCGGCGGCCTAAATGATCTCGGTCGCGGGCGGAGGAGAGGGGGCGAGCGCAGCTGAAGAGAGAGAGAGAGAGAGCGCGAGATGGAATGAAATGGGAGGGTCGGGTTGGTTGATTTTAAGGCTTTTACCGGCGGCGTTCTGGCGGCTAAAACAGCCGGTTACTAAATTACTTAAAACCAGCGGTTTGAGCCGCCGGTATAGTGCCTGTAAGTTTTAAGGCCGGCGGTTTACCCGGTGGTTTCGTGACCGCCGCTATTTCCGACGGCATAAACTTGCATAACGGCCGGTTGGACCGCCGGTAATAACCGGCGGTCAGACCACCGTTTAAGTCGCCGTTATTACAGGTGGCTAGACAACCGCTGGTCCAGGCCGCCGGTAATCAATGAATTTCCTGTAGTGTTGGTCACATAGGTTCCCGACTTTCTTTCCTT
>NW_021431152.1:0-252 GCF_001605985.2 Dendrobium catenatum | reverse complement strand
TCTTCCCCAATTTCCTGTCTGAGCATCAATCCATAACGGAATGCCAATCCTTGTAGCAATTCTAGCAATATTACATTCATCCCAATACTGTAACGGAAGGTTAGGCAACCGTATCCAAACCGGAGAAGTCAACCCCTGCATCGACGCCGGGGAGAAAGATGGCGTCCATCTATCCAAGCCAACTAGATTACCACCAATAAAGAAAGGACCACCACATAAAACTGCATCTCTACTTCCACTGTAGTAAAAATG
>NW_021431151.1:0-230 GCF_001605985.2 Dendrobium catenatum | reverse complement strand
TTACGAACTTCTTTATTATTCAGATGCTTATGGCTCTTGTTATTTTCTATCAATCTCACATGATGACTGTGGATTTAGCTAGCCAGAATAATAGGGGTTGTGTCATTGTAACCTCCTTTTGACGCGGGAGAAGTCTGACACAGGTGCAGCTGTTATAATTTGCTATATTGTAGTGGCATATGGAGGATACTCTGTAATTCCTTATCCTTATGATTTAACCATAGCCGAAG
>NW_021431150.1:0-208 GCF_001605985.2 Dendrobium catenatum | reverse complement strand
TCCTTGTACCCAACGAACTCAATAGGAACCAGACTCCTATCTTTTACTTCCAAGGTGGTCGAATTTATCCAAGCAACTTTGTAGGGGTTCGGGTGTGGAGTGGTCCTCAATTGCAGTTTTGAAATCATGGCTGAAGATACGGCGTTAATGCAACTTCCACTGTCTATTATGACTTTGCAATTTTTATCTCCAATCTTAGTGAAAGTGT
>NW_021431149.1:0-1036 GCF_001605985.2 Dendrobium catenatum | reverse complement strand
TTAATTTCAATTAATTAAAATTAACATAAATTTTTTTTTGCTTGACGAATTTACGGGATTCAGTCGAAGATGCGCTAAGAAGGCAGAAAGTTACCTTCACAAACGGCGAGCTCCCGTTCTTGTGTTCGATCAAAATGTCGCAACTTCTGAGTCGCAGGAAGGGAGAAGTCGGAGGAGTGGAGTCGGACAGCTGTAGAGGGGCGACGGGTCTCCCTCTCTCTCTCTCACGGGTTCTGGCCGAAGAGGTGCGCGAAATGGAGAAGGTTATCTCCACAGCGAGCGAGCTCCGTATGTTGCTTCTGATCAAAGCAGGTAAATTCCGATCCGACTGGATCGGAATGTCGTTGCTGGAGCGAAGTCGAACAGCGACCAAGGGGTCGAAGAAGCTTCTGACCGAACAGGAAGGGTAGGGAGTCGAGCAAGCAAGGTCGTACGAGAGGGGGAGAGAGCGTGGATGAGATAAAAGAAAAGGCCCGAAGGCCTCGTCCCTTCAGGCATTTAACGATGCGAGCTCATCGTGCGAGCGACGTGGGGGATGAGACGTCGGGCGTGGCTTCGACGTGCGAACGACGTGCGATGGCAGAGGGCAGGTATGCGACTTTTCTCTCTTTTTTTTTTTCTTTTTTTTTTGTTTTTGCTAGTTACTGGAAAGGGTCAACAAATGCCCCCCAACAAATGTGGTAGGCGTCTGGAGCGGGTCACGTTTGTTGTATGCTGATTGACCCTGTGGATCTCTAGATATTTGTTCTAGATGTCACACTAGGGTTTTTCATTTAGTGGATCTCCAAAAATTCATTTGGATGTCACACTAAGATTTTCTTTTAGTGGATCTCCAAAATCTGTTTGGATGTCACACTGTGATTTTTTTTTAGTGGATGTCCAAAATTTTGCTTGAATGTCACACTAATTTTCCCCACTGCGCTTTTAGATATATCCATAGATGGTTGATATCTTGTTCAAATTTTAAATATTTATTTGGGGATTTCGGCACGCAGCGCAATGTCGACCCAAATAAATATTTAAAATGCCCCCAGTC
>NW_021431148.1:0-305 GCF_001605985.2 Dendrobium catenatum | reverse complement strand
ATCATAAAGTCCTCGCAAAATGAGGGCGAAATCTCTATGTAGTGTCTTATCTACAAACCCATCTGCCTTCCAAAATTTACCCCGGAACTTAATTTCATTTTGTTACCTCAAGCATTCACAAACAATCATTCAGAATGCTCCAAATTGCATCTCTGTAGGATTAGTTTTTACCCCAGCCATGCATAATACTTATTCTGGGCCATTTATATGCAATGAGTAAATTACAACATTTAAAATAATTGATAGAAGATTACATCTTCATGAGTAAAATTAATAGAGGCATTGCAGCATAACTCAAATCATAT
>NW_021431147.1:0-916 GCF_001605985.2 Dendrobium catenatum | reverse complement strand
CCTTGTGGTAATGGAAAAAGGAAGGATCGGCCGAGCTGATGAGAAAGTTCTGGTTTTTGAGATGTGTACTCAAGGTAGCAAACCAGAGCCGAGGGGCCTGTTTAAGGCCGTAGATGGCTTTATGCAGCAAACATACATGATCTGGGAAGGTTTTATCTTCGAAACCTTGTGGTTGAGACATGTAGACCGGTTGATCGAGCTTGCCATGGAGAAAGGCATTCATCACATCCAGCTGATGAATTGGCCAGTCGTGGTGAAGAGCGACTATAAGAAACATTATGATAGTGGCAAATTTAACAACCGGACTGAAGGTCTCAAGGTAGTTGACACCATACTGTTGTTTGAAGCTCTACTCGACTAAGCGCGCCTTGTACCGAGCAACGGATCCATCTGCCATAAATTTTAATTTGTAGATCCATTTACAGCCGATAACTTGATGATTCGGTGGAGGCGACATGAGGGACCATGTGCCCTGTGTCTGAAGAGCATGAAATTCAGTAGACATGGCCTTGCGCCAATGCGGGTCCTTGTTAGCAGTGGTAAAACAGGACGGAGAGGAGTGTAAGGTATGAGAGAGATAAAAAATGATAGGAGGTTTAAGGTGTCCGGTTTGAGCTCGAGTAACCATGTGATGGGGAAGTGGTTGAGGAATAGGCGTGGTAGTAGATGATGAGGAAGTGGTTGGAGGAGTTGAGATAGTGGTTGGAGAGATAGAGATGGAAGGAGTAAGGAAGAAAGTGGAGGAGGTAGACAAGGGTAATGGTGAAAGATTTGAATTTTGAATTGGAGGGAAGAAGGGTAGAGCAGTGGAGGGAGGAGGTGGAGATGCGGGTACAGAAGATATAATTGAAAAAGTGGAGTCATCAAATTTGACGTGACGAGAGGAGATCGTTCTTTGAGTGATAGGATCAAAACA
>NW_021431146.1:0-339 GCF_001605985.2 Dendrobium catenatum | reverse complement strand
CTCTCTCTTCAAGTTTCCCCCACAAGAACGAAACTATAATGGCTGCCAAAGACACTTATAAAGTGCCTTACCATAGCTTAAATAGAAGCTCTCAAAACGAGCTCATTAATGTAAGTTGCTGCCATTATCTTCCAGGACGATAGGCATATCGTCCTAGCCGATTAGTTCAAATATGAAGAAAATCATCCTGAATATCGTCCTGAAATGAAGCTGGATGATGTCTAATTGTCCCGGACGATCTTGCGATCAGCCTGGACGAAATCCCCATTAATTGCTTTCCAAAACTGCCTAAGAAATTTTAGAAAATTTGCTCTGGATCAGCCAGGATGATATTTTATA
>NW_021431145.1:0-278 GCF_001605985.2 Dendrobium catenatum | reverse complement strand
GTATAAGGAGAGAAAAGGGTTCATTTTAAGTGAGTGGACCCTATCCCAGTGAGGCGTACGCCTCACCAGGAATTGCGCAATTGCGCCTCTGAGGCGCGCCTCAGTCCCAGTGAGGCGTATGCCTCTTAAAGACTTGGAATTGCGTAGGTTATGAGGCGTTTTTGGGGGGAATTGCGCAAAGGCGCGCCTCTAATTGCGCAATTTTAAACAGAGCCTCCATATAGGAAATTCTGTCATCCATCATTGCTTTGATTTGGCTCATCTCTCCTCCAAGACAT
>NW_021431144.1:0-305 GCF_001605985.2 Dendrobium catenatum | reverse complement strand
ATCAACAAAACATGAAACTTTTCATTATCAATAATCACCCCCTCTCCAAGAGGAGGGAGAATGCTTAAATAGCCAAATACATGAAGAAAAATAAAAAGACACAATTGCCCTTCTAGCAAACACATGAAGAAAGAGTTTTTATTGGAGAAGATTTAAATGGACATGTTGACAGAAAGGTAGATGATTTTAAAAGCATTCATGGTGGCTATGGTTTTGGAATAATAAATGAAGGTGGCAAGACCATATTGGATTTTTATTTAGCTTATGATTTTCAATTGCTAATACCTTATTTAAGAAAAGGAATG
>NW_021431143.1:0-701 GCF_001605985.2 Dendrobium catenatum | reverse complement strand
GCTATAATATACGCAGTGATAGAGTTAAAAAATTTTCGTCTCAGCGTTGTACGGATATCTAGCACACAAACAGAGGAGAAATAATAACATCAGGATTTTACGTGCAAAACTCTGAAAGGGGAAAAATCACGGGACCACGCCCAGTCGAAAGATTTCCACTAGTGTTTTATTAAAATACAAGAGGCTGACTCGTCCTTAAAATTTAGGACGATCATATTACAATGAATCACTTATGGACTGAAAATCAATTACAACGTCGAGCCGAGTTCCAGGGTCACTTGGAGATCGGGTGGAATTTGGACATCACTCGAATGTTAGGTAGAATTCCAACAACACTTGGGAAGAATTCCAGTGTCACTCGGGCGCGGGCAGAATTCCAATGGTGGTCGTGGAGGAGTTTCTTCCCTCCAATCATTCTCTTCTTCTTCTCTACTTATTTTTGCTTGGGTCCTCTCTCAAGAGAAATGATGGGCCTATTTATAGATATTATAGAGTGGCATGAACTGTAAATAGGTGAGAGATCAGGGGTAAATGAGGAGTGGTTGGATGGACGACCGATATTGAATCCCTTAATCGTGTACCGTTTGTCAGACATTTGAAGGTCTTTATGATGTCAAAATTTGGCGATCTTGGGCTCGTTGGATTCGTCTCGTCGAGATGCTCAATTCAAATATAAGCACGTCATATTTGGAAACCGTTTG
>NW_021431142.1:0-313 GCF_001605985.2 Dendrobium catenatum | reverse complement strand
ACTTGAATTCTGCTGATAATATCCCCATCTATTTCATTATCACTCTGAACAATAGATCTAAGATATCTTAAACATGCACTCTTATTAATGACTTGATCGCTCAAAGTCACAATCCCCTCATTAGGTCTATTAATACTAAAATTACACTCCATATATTCCATTTTAGATCTACTCAAGCGAAGACTAAAGATCTACTCAAGCGAAAACCTTTAGTCTCTAATGTTGACCTCTATAATTCTTGTTTACTTTCAACTCCCTCTCTAGTCTTATCAACAAAAAGAATATCATCAGCAAAAAGCATACACCAAGGTAC
>NW_021431141.1:0-309 GCF_001605985.2 Dendrobium catenatum | reverse complement strand
TTTTTTTTTTTTTTTTTTTTTTTTGAGGACGAAGTACTGTCCTTAGGCCAGTGAAAATCCCGGTGAACCTAACATACATGATACAACCCACATCAATTTATACGGGCCAATACTTGAGGCTTTCATTATAATCTCAATAACTTGATTTTGGCACTCACAAATATATAAAATTGATAGCTTTTCTTTTTCGCATTAGGGGTTGTTTGGTTAGAATACTTCAGGGTATAAAGTATTTCAAATGTAGGAGCTTTAACAATTTTGGAGTTTGGTTGTATGGATGAAAAAGGAATTCAAAATAAAGAAAATGTA
>NW_021431140.1:0-434 GCF_001605985.2 Dendrobium catenatum | reverse complement strand
ATAAATAAACAAAAACAAAAAAAAAAGAAATAAAAAACATAAAAATAAAAATACAACACAAAAACACGAAAGGCTTTTAACCATTTTCTCTCTCCTAGTTCGATGCTTCAGAAACCAGATCTGCCCATGAGATTTTTGCCTTTCATTATTTTCCCAATTTGAATTTTGCTTTGCCTTGCTCTTTTTTTTCGTAGGAAGAATTCTTAAATTAGGGCACTGATTTTTCATATGTCCATGCATCCTACATCGAAAGAAAATAATGTTAGAAGAAATATGGACATCCCTACCACTTTTGCTTATGCTTTGGTGAGCTTTATGTTTTGCTTGACACGTCATTGCCTTCGTCACCAACTAGGTTATCTCTTTCTGTATCTCCAGCTTTTAAAATAATAATTTAACCTGCAACCAAAAGTCTTTGACCCAAACCTTGCTCG
>NW_021431139.1:0-564 GCF_001605985.2 Dendrobium catenatum | reverse complement strand
TGGACCTTGGTTAGTAGTCAATAGAAGAAGAAATGTACGTATTCAGTTATTCAAGGAGAAATTTTCTCAAACCAAGAGTATCTTCAACCTGGAAGGAAGTAGAAGGCAAAAAATCATTACCAATTTTGGGTAAAGAAAAATTTACTCTTGATTCAACTCTGGAGACAACAGAAGAAATTCCATCTTTTGTTGGATTGAATGATTCTTTACAAACTAAAGAACATGAGTTGTGCAGCAATTATAGCATTCACACTTCTAACAACAAGTTCAATGTTCTTTTAGATCATATTGAAGAAGGTGAAATCATACAGAATTTTCAGAAAGAGGTTGAGGTTGGTGAAATAATTGTAAAACCTGATGAGTCTTCTCAACCAGATCCGGTGCAGATTGAAGAAACTTGTTTGGAATCAGCTGGGAACTCTCTGGCTAAGAAGAAAAAAAAATCAAAACAGTTGAAGGATCTCGGGCCTATAAGCTCTCCTTCCAGGATTAGAAGATTGGAGATGGAATCAAAAGGGACTATGGGAGCATCATCCCCACCCTCTGATCAATGACTTCAATAAC
>NW_021431138.1:0-304 GCF_001605985.2 Dendrobium catenatum | reverse complement strand
GTTCACATTGGATGGTGACAAACCAGAGCAGAAACTGTAAAGATCATTTTTCTCCCAGTATCGTCCGGGACGAAGTTGGATCGTCCCGGGGTGATCGGTACAGGTTGTGCTGAAATTTTGAAGACTGAACAGTTCGTCTGGACGATATTTTGATCGTCTGTACGAAAATCTCACTGAGCCAGATCGTCCAGGGACGATATTTAATTTCGTCTGGACGAAATTCGTCCAGAGCCAAATCGTCCTGGAACGAAGTTGCGATCGTCCGGGACGATCCGTCTAGATATATATAGAAATGAGATATTTT
>NW_021431137.1:0-262 GCF_001605985.2 Dendrobium catenatum | reverse complement strand
GGGGGGGGGAGTATTTTTAAACCGGTCTAATGGACCGGTCCGACTGGACCGGCTCACTCAAAACCAGCGAAACTCTCCACCTGTCTGTATGGGCCGAATGGAGGCTCGGGGGGCTGTTTTGGAAGAATTTTTGAGGGGTTTGAGAGAGATGTGATTATTGCGTCCAGACACCGAACGTGTCCAGAGACCAATAAAAAAGCGCCACATCACTGGGCACTCGGTACCGACCGCGGTACCACTCGGTACCCTCGGTACGTTGTCC
>NW_021431136.1:0-387 GCF_001605985.2 Dendrobium catenatum | reverse complement strand
CGAGGAAATCAGGCCTCGACGTTACTCAGATGACGTCTGATCATGAAACGTACTATGTCATTGCGTCTGGAACATTATCGACATTCAAAATATACATCTTTTGTGATTAATTGGGATCAATCGTAATGGTGACATCGATCCCAAGGTAATAACACGCATATCGAGGAATTTGGCCCTCGATGTAGCCCAAACGATTTCAGATCGACAAACGGACAGTGTCATTGCGTCCGGAACGTCGTCTACATTTATAATATATATTTTATTTAATGAATTTGGATCATCTAAGATGGTTGCGAATTTCTATACAATTCAAATATGATATAAAGGCCTGCGTTACGACGGAAACGAGCCCTCGAAAATGCTCAGACGACATCCGATTGACAAACG
>NW_021431135.1:0-263 GCF_001605985.2 Dendrobium catenatum | reverse complement strand
GTTCTAAAATATTTTTTATCTTTAGCTATAAAGCATTAAAGACATTATGTCAAACCTATTTAATATTTCATTTAATTTAAAGCGTATTTAAAGAGCTACTTATGAGTAGCAAATTAATATAGCCATTATATTTAGCATATGAATATATAAGTACTCTACAACTCAAGTTGATCCTTCAAGTAACGAACCAACAACACTAGATTGATAACCAACTCTCATCAGCAGTAGTCTTCAACACCGTCATCATTAGCCTTATCACAATT
>NW_021431134.1:0-248 GCF_001605985.2 Dendrobium catenatum | reverse complement strand
ATACGTGCAAAAGCACACCTGTTCCAAAGCTTCGTTTACTCATCCATAAATAAAGGTTCACCAATGCCCATTGCCAGCCTAGCCAAATTGGCTTCATCCCAGTACTCTAGTGGTAAATTTGGTAACCTTATACAAACAGGAGACGTAAAACCTTTCAAGGATTTGGACGACAATCCAATTTTCCATTGTTCTAGTCCAATAATTTGACCAACAACATACCATGGTCCACCAATCAAAACACTATTTCT
>NW_021431133.1:0-237 GCF_001605985.2 Dendrobium catenatum | reverse complement strand
CGAGAGGTCGCGAGTTCGATTCTCGCAACGCCCCTTCTCTCACAATCTAAATTTTTTATTTGATACGTTAAATATCTGTGAAAAATATATTTAAACAATCCCTTAAAAAGGACTGCTTACTTATCTATGCATTTATATCTAAATTTTTACATAAAACTTACAATTTTAAATTATAACAAATATAGCTTTGATATTAACTGATTAAAAACCAAATATTATATGTATGCATATTATTTA
>NW_021431132.1:0-324 GCF_001605985.2 Dendrobium catenatum | reverse complement strand
ACTAATCTTATCAACAAGAAGAATATCATCAGCAAAAATCATACACCATTGTACAGCCTCTTGCAAATGTTTAGTTAGAACATCCATGACTAAAGCAAAATGATATGGGCTTAAAGCTGATCCTTGATGTAATCCAACTAAAATATAAAAATGCTTGGTCATAGCACCTTATGTTTGAACGCAAGTAACACTCCTACATACATATCCTTATTGACTTGAATATAAACATTATTAACCCCTTTCTTTTTTAGAACTCTCTAGAGCACTTCTCTTGGAACTTTATCATATGTTTTATCTAATTCAATAAATATCATATATAGATCC
>NW_021431131.1:0-381 GCF_001605985.2 Dendrobium catenatum | reverse complement strand
GGATTGGGGAATAAGCGGAAATAGGTTTGTTTTGGGTTGGTAGCACCAAATGATAAAGATTGGATGAAGATATAGGCTTCGGTTGGGACGGCTTTCATACTGCTTCTTAAAGCAACTTTTTAGTAAAAAAATAAAAAATTTATATTAAAAAGCTGCTTTAGGAAGCAACAAGAAAGCCGTCTTAAACGAAGCCATAGTTTTCTTTATGTTTTTTTTGTTGGGGGCTGTTGGTGTGCTAATATTAGCTTCTTTATGACAATCAACTGCTTTGTAAATAACTCAGGTGACCGTTGGGGTGGCTTTATGATGCTAATACTGGGGTTAAGACCATATAATCATAATTATTCTTTTTAATATTATTAAAATTAGTGGCATGCATAT
>NW_021431130.1:0-204 GCF_001605985.2 Dendrobium catenatum | reverse complement strand
TTTATATTAAAGTTATTAAATTAATAATTAATTAAAATAAGCTATAAAATAAATAATTCATTAAGTTACAAATATATAATTTTTTTTTAGAAATTATTAAAATCTGCCAAAAATTCTTCCTCAAAACTAGTCGAAAATATTTCATCGTAATACGTCGAAAATTCGCTAAAAAATTCGCCGAAAAATAGTCCACCAAAAAACCAT
>NW_021431129.1:0-212 GCF_001605985.2 Dendrobium catenatum | reverse complement strand
GACTCCCTTGAAAGTTAATTTCAGGGGTATCACCATCAATACGTTGAAGAGGTAGAAAGGACTTGGAAAATTTGTTTGTTGATGTATTCCAAATCTATAGGAGACAGAACTTGACGACCCTGCACCTCTATAGGAATGGAGTCTTCTTCTGGACACGCAAATTCCTTTGCAAGCTTTGCGAGGGCATCCGCCGAAGAATTGCTTCCACGGGG
>NW_021431128.1:0-1038 GCF_001605985.2 Dendrobium catenatum | reverse complement strand
GTTGACCGGATGCAAGAAACATCCGGTTGTAGGCAAAAAAACTCCTGTAAAAAACTCGGTACACCTCGGTACAGGCGTTTTTTTGCCTATGACCGGATGTTCATCAGCATCCGGTCGGAGGACGTAATAACTGCTCCTATAGTTGAGAGAATTGTTAACACTGAAACAGTTATTGAGCAAGTCTTGAACCCATAAAAAGATTATTCATAATAATGATTCCATTCAAATTTCACTATATTTTGAGTTAATATTAATAATATATTAGAAATTTGATAAAATTCTTCAGTAAACCTCATGTAATATACTGCAAGGCATAGAAAACTTCTTCAAGAATAGTGGTAGGACTAGGCCAATTTGGTATAGCTTTAGATTTCGTTTGGAACAGTTTTTTAGTACAAAATTTTTTAAATCAAAAATTTTTGTACTAGAAAGCTGCTTTAGAAAACAATTAAGGCAACTATCTCAACAAAGCCTTATGTTTTGTTTGGGATGGCTTTTTTATTGTTCTTAAAGCAGTTTTTTAATACAAAAATTAAAATTTTTGTACGAAAAAATTGTCTCAAATGAAATCTTAATCTTATTTGAATATTTTGAAATACCCTCAACATTGATTATATGCCTAACAAAGGACATATTTCAACCAAAATTCATATTTAGATCTTTGCATATAGTTCATTCCCTCTTAATTACTTGTAACTTTTGCAAATAATTTTTCCTCTATTTTTTATTTTTTTATTTCTTATTTTTGAATAGTGACAACACAATCAAATTTCCCTAGAAACAATGCCCTCATAAATAATTAATTTACTTTATATGTACTACTAATATCAATACAATATCCATTTGGATCATCACAGATAAGGTAGTTGGTATGAGTAAGGTATTCAGATAAAAAGAATTAACCAAATTATCAGAAATAGTAAAATGAGAGGCTCTAGTATCAACTAACCAAAAATATATCATCATAATTAAATCATGAATATATTGTCATAAATAAATTTTGCAATAAACATTCTCTTGAACTTAAAGATGGATGCA
>NW_021431127.1:0-324 GCF_001605985.2 Dendrobium catenatum | reverse complement strand
AATGTGCATTCTTTTTATATAACTGCTTGGGATATTTTAAATACTTGAGATTTTTATTATGATAATCTTGCAGGTGACTCTAGATTTACTGCTTTTCATTTATGTAAATTTTGTAATAACTGGTGAGAGTTGTGAAAGTGTTTTTGAATGTGGATATTCTTATCCAACTCAAATTCCAAAAGAAGAAGACATCCTCAAAGGGGAGAGTCTTCTTTCATTTAGAAGATCGAGTTTGGATGGCTTTAGATATCTAAAGAGAAAATGCAATACCCCGTTTAGGGAAGAATTATCTCTTCGTTTGGATATTCAAGCCATGACAGATCT
>NW_021431126.1:0-295 GCF_001605985.2 Dendrobium catenatum | reverse complement strand
CATATATAATTTTAGCAAATATTTTATAAGCGTTAAAAATCAAACTACAATTTTTTTTTTATAAAGTACTATCATACTTCAAATATAATTAATTCATGATTTGTTAGTGCAGGCATTATATATAAGCTGATAAGCACCAATTAACTGGAAAATTCATATTTTTCAGGCAGTCTGTATTAATTATATTGATCATAGGCTTTTCTTCCCATTTAAGTGATTTAATCACATCGAGATTAAGTGAATTTTACCTCCTTTGGTTTGTTTCTTTGAGATGATGAATTGGAGTATAATCATG
>NW_021431125.1:0-568 GCF_001605985.2 Dendrobium catenatum | reverse complement strand
CTCATAATAATGTATAATATTTATTAAAAATATTAAAGTTCCAGAAAATCATCAAATTCAAAAAGTCAACAAACCGGTCAACTTTAAGTCAAAATTAGTTCAAAACTTTAAACCTTCATAACTAAATGTAGAAAAATATGATTTAAACGTACTTATAGTCCAACTGATCGTATGAAGGTCTAAAATTTTAATAAAATGCTAACCTTCTAGAAAACATTCTTAATAAAAAAGTCAATTTCTAACCCCATTAATTAAATGATTAAAATAATCCAAAATTCTAAAAAACTCAAAATCACTCTAAAACTCTAGAAAATGTTAGTTTAACGTTTAAAATACTCAACAAACCTCTTAAAACTCAACAACCATCTTAAAGATGAAGTTTATTGGCTGGACTACTCCGGGCTGCGGGGCTAAGTGTCCTAAGGAGGCTGTTCCCTCGAACCTGGTGGCACAACGCCACGAAAGGATTCTAAGGGGTGTTAAAAGTTAAAATAGATCAATCATTAATTATTTAACATTTTAAAAATCTATAATTCAATTACATTAATTTGGTTTATCGGCTGGACTA
>NW_021431124.1:0-363 GCF_001605985.2 Dendrobium catenatum | reverse complement strand
ATGATTTAGATTGTATATAAAAGGAAAGGAGGCAAGGATACTTTAGGAGAACGAACTGACCCGACTTCCCTAGAGAACGAGGTGAGATACCTAACAAGATTATAAGAATTAGTAAATGTTTTCTTATTGCACTTCTTCTTGATTATGTTTATGATCACATGTATTCTAGTTTATTTTGGTATATGGTTGTATATGTATGAAATTGTTATGTAAAGGATAATCTTTAGCGATATTAATGATTTCGTAAGCATAAAAGGGTAAATATTTATAAACTAGTGAATGAGCAAAAAGTGCAACCAAAGCGCAACCAAAGCGCAACCAAAGTACAACCAAAGCGCAACCAAAGCGCAACCAAAGCGCAAC
>NW_021431123.1:0-202 GCF_001605985.2 Dendrobium catenatum | reverse complement strand
CAATTTATTTGTGAGCAAAGAGGAGCTTTTTGACGCATAGGTTTCATGCAAGATTTTCAAATGGTGATGATACCAGCAATGTTATCTTACAATTATCTATTTCTTATATGGCCTTGAGAATGCTTTGTAAACCAATGCGCAGAACTAATGCAAACAGTAGGTTTATACAACAATAACAACAAAATCAAGCATTTATCTCACT
>NW_021431122.1:0-508 GCF_001605985.2 Dendrobium catenatum | reverse complement strand
AAGAAGTCGACAATCCGATGGTTGGATTGTAAGTTATTTCCATTTTAAGTTTAAATTTCAATTTTGAAAGTTATGAGCATTTGAAGTTTTCTAGCTCTGGTTCAACCAGAGCCGTCCGATCGCGCCTTCAGCGTGATCGGACGGCCCAGATCTGGCCATACCGCGTGAACATGGGTGCTGACGTGGTTTAAGTGGCGGGCCAGCCCGCCATGTGCCGCGTTCTCATTGGGTGCCGCCATTCCGCGGTCAATTTGACTAAGGAAAATTAAAAAAAAATCAAAAAAATGCCCAGATCTTGCAAAATTCATAGCAAATCGAATATTTCACCAAATTTAACGTACTTAGGCTCGTTGGAAAGGTAATTCCATGTAGTGTTTATTAAAATTAAAATAAAGTTGATTTGGTCTTTGAACTGTTAGATATTAGTATTAGTTTGAAATATGTTTTTTGAAAATTTCTCACAATCCACTAATCAACTTGAGCCCAAAGTTTGGTGAAATATTATTGG
>NW_021431121.1:0-310 GCF_001605985.2 Dendrobium catenatum | reverse complement strand
TAATAATAATAATAATAATTGTTGACCCCTATACCTCAATCCACGCGAGAAAGGACCCAAGCAGGTGAATAAAGCGATAAGCGCCTTAGCACCGCACACCACTGGAAGGGTCAAAAAACCTCTGATTGCCAAATGGATGGCGTCGTTGCGATCAGGACGTCGAATTCTGCTAGGTCGAGACCCCTCGCAATTGAATCGAATGAGATTTTAGATTGGTAGCGCAAATCCCTAAACCCTAAACCCTAAACGAGATCAGTCAAAAGGGACAAACGACACCCGAAATTAAAGTACAAGACTGATCAAACGATCC